>NC_090741.1:93366224-93368724 GCF_036898095.1 Palaemon carinicauda | reverse complement strand
TATATATATATATATATATATATATATATATATATATATATATATATATATATATACACCAAAGGCACTTCCCCTAATTTTTGGGGGTAACCGACATCAACAATGAAACAAAACAAAAAGGGGACCTCTACTCTCTACGTTCCTCCAGCCTAAACAGGGACTCAGCCGAGTTCAGCTGGTACTGCTAGTGTGCCAAAGCCCAACCTCCCACATTATCCACCACAGATGAAGCTTCATAATGCTGAATCCCCTACTGCTGCTACCTCCACGGTCATCTAAGGCACTGGAGGAAGCAGCAGGGCCTACCGGAACTGCGTCACAATCGCTCTCCATTCATTCCTATTTCTAGCACGCTGTCTTGCCTCTCTCACATCTATCCTCCTATCACCCAGAGCTTTCTTCACACCATCCATACACCCAAACCTTGGCCTTCCTCCTGTACTTCTCCCATCAACTCTTGCATTCATCACCTTCTTTAGCAGACAGCCATTTTCCATTCTCTCAACATGGCCAAACCACCTCAACACATTCATATCCACTCTAGCCGCTAACTCATTTCTTACACCCGTTCTATCCCTTACCACTTCGTTCCTAACCCTATCTACTCGAGATACACCAGCCATACTCCTTAGACACTTCATCTCAAACACATTCAATTTCTGTCTCTCCATCACTTTCATTCCTCACAACTTCGATCCATACATCACAGTTGGTACAATCACTTTCTCATATAGAACTCTCTCTACATTTATGCCCAACCCTCTATTTTTTACTACTCCCTTAACTACCCCCAACACTTTGCAACCTTCATTCACTCTCTGACGTACATCTGCTTTCACTCCACCATTTGCTGCAACAACAGACCCTAAGTACTTAAACTGATCAACCTCCTCAAGTAAGTCTCCATTCAATATGATATTCAACCTTGCACCATCTTCCCTTCTCTCACATCTCATAACCTTACTTTTACCCACATTAACTCTCAACTTCCTTCTCTCACATACCCTTCGAAATTCTGTCACTAGTCGGTCAAGCTTCTCTTCTGTGTCTGCTACCAGTACAGTATCATCCGCAAACAACAGCTGATTTACCTCCCATTCATGATCATTCTCATCTACCAGTTTTAATCCTCGTCCAAGCACTCGAGCATTCACCTCTCTCACCACTCCATCAACATACAAGTTAAACAACCACGGCGACATCACACATCCCTGTCTCAGCCCCACTCTCACCGGAAACCAATCACTCACTTCATTTCCTATTCTAACACATGCTTTACTACCTTTGTAAAAACTTTCCACTGCTTGCAACAACCTTCCACCAACTCCATATAACCTCATCACATTCCACATTGCTTCCCTATCAACTCTATCATATGCTTTCTCCAGATCCATAAACGCAACCTACACCTCGTTACCTTTTGCTAAATATTTCTGGCATATTTGCCTAACGGTAAAAATATGATTCATACAACCCCTACCTCTTCTAAAACCACCCTCTACTTCCAAGATTGCATTCTCTGTTTTATCCTTAATCCTATTAATCATTACTCTACCATACACTTTTCCAACTACACTCAACAAACTAATACCTCTTGAATTACAACACTCATGCACATCTCCCTTACCCTTATATAGTGGTACAATACATTCACAAACCCAATCTACTGGTACCATTGACAACACAAAACACATATTAAACAATCTCACCAACCAGTCAAGTACAGTCACACCCCCTTCCTTCAACATCTCAGCTTTTACACCATCCATACCAGATGCTTTTCCTACTCTCGTTTCATCTAGTGCTCTCCTCACTTCCTCTATTGTAATCTCTCTCTCATTCTCATCTCCCATCACTGGCACCTCAACACCTGGTACAGCAATTATATCTGCCTCCCTATTATCATCAACATTCAGCAAACCTTCAAAATATTCCGCCCACCTTTACCTTCCCTCCTCTCCTTTTAACAACCTTCCATTTCCATCTTTTAGTGTCTCTTCAATTCTTACGCCAGCCATCCTTACTCTCTTAACTTCTTTCCAAAACTTCTTCTTATTCTCTTCATATGACTGACACAGTCCCTGACCCCACCTCAGGTCAGCTTCCCTCTTTGCCTCATGTAACTTGCGCTTTACTTTCACATTTTTCTCTCTATATTTTTCATACTTCTCTATACTAATACTCTGCAGCCATTCTTCAAAAGCCCTCTTTTTCTCTTCCACTTTTACCTTCGCTCCTTCATTCCACCATTCACTGCCCTTCCTCTTGCTGCCTCCAACAACCTTCTTGCCACATACATCACTTGCAATCCCAACAAAATTTTCTTTTCCTAACTTCCACTCCTCCTCTAAATTACCAGTTTCTCTTACTCTCACCTTGTCATATGCCATTTTCAACCTTTCCTGATATTTACTTTTTACCCCTGGTATTATTAGCTCTTCAACCCTCACTAGCTCCCTTTTACATCTACCTACTCTATTCCCCCAAATCTTTTGCTACA
>NC_090741.1:93351224-93358724 GCF_036898095.1 Palaemon carinicauda | reverse complement strand
GTTTCTGGAACAGCCAGAATCCAATTCCTGATTTTGACAAATCGGTGGCGAGACAGGTAGGTTTTGTCCTGTCAAAGATTCGCACGCCTTCTTCAATTTCGTTTATAATGGCCGTTTTAGACTCCTTAGAGAGTGCATTAATATTGTCATTCCAGGTGAATGGTGTTCCTGGTTTCAATAACTGTCTGAATGGTAGCATTTTGTCGGTCATGCTGAAAGCATACGATACTTGGTTTACTAAACCAAACCAAGATCTGACATCGGTGATATTTCTTGGGGTTGGAAAGTCCATAATTACACTAAGATATCTTGCACATGGCCGAACTTTGTCTGGGGTTATTTCGAATCCAGCGAATTCAGTTGTCAGGGTTGAGTGTTATGCCGTGTCTTCCACATATGTCGAGCCATTGTACAGCTTGGAAAAAACTCTCCTCTATTGAGTCAGACCAAAGAAGAACATCGTCGACACATTTAGTTTTGTTGGGTATCTCGGCAACTAATTCATCATACCGTCGAGTATATCCGTCGCCAGAAGCAATATATCCTTGAGGGGCTGTTTTATAACGATAGCGTCCCCAAGGAGTGATAAACGTAGTTAAGTGACAATCAGATTCCTGAATCAGTACACTGTGGTATCCGTTCCAGGCATCAAAGACGGTTTTCTTTTTTCCTTGTGGTACTGACCTTGCTTGGTGAAATACGGAATGCGTATGATGCGTTTCTCTCTTAGTGTGCACATTGAGAGGCTAAAAATCAACTGTTCGTCGAGGTGTGCCATTTTTCTTAGCACATACAACCATATATATATATATATATATATATATATATATATATATATATATATATATATATATAAAAACACACACACACACACACACACACATATATATATATATATATATATATATATATATATATATATATATATATATATATATATATATATATATATATATATATATATATATATATATATATATAAACACACACTCACACACACACACACACACACACATATATATATATATATATATATATATATATATATATATATATATATATATATATATATATATATATATATATATATATATATATATATATATATATATATATATATATATATATACATATATATATATATATATATATATATATATATATATATATATATATATATATATATATATATATATATATATATATATATATATATATATATAACAAGATACGTTTGTCTTTATCATTATTATTATTATTATTATTATTATTATTATCATTATTATTATTATTATTATTATTATTATTATTATTTTTATTATAATTTCTATTATTTTTATTATTCTTATTGTGAAGTTATTCTCTCACACATTTAAGCACAGAAAATTTCAACTTAAAAATTTCCAGAATTTTAGTTTCTGTTATAAAAAACCAAAAACTACTAAATCTAAACGAATTATTACACCTACAAGCTTGATACTCTGGATCCTGTCGTTGGGCTTCAGCAGGGGCGTTGTAATCCAATCCCAGTTGAACGGCAGCCAACATGTTTCTTGACAGGGCATCGGCAACGGGATTCATTTTCTCAGGGACGTATTGGAGGGTGCAATTGTATTCAGCCACGGCGGAGAGATGTCGGCCTTGACGGGCGGACCAGGCGTCAAACTGTCGAGTGAAGGCGTGCACCAGAGGCATGTGGTCTGTGCGAATGACGAAGGGCGTAGCTTCTAAGAAAGGGCGAAAGTGATGGACAGCCAAGTGCACCAACAGCAATTCTCGATCGAAGGTAGAATAACCCGATTCTGCCTTGGACAGTTTTCTGCTGATGAATGCCAATGGGCGGGGCGAGCCTTTGACCACCTGCTCGAGTACTGCATCAATAGCGACGTCGCCGGCATCGGTGGGGAGAAGGAGAGGGGCGTTTGGGATAGGAAAAGTGAGACCCGCAGCAGTTAATAGGGCCTTCTTTGCATTGCAGAAGGCTGCTTTTTGAAGGGGACCCCACTTCAGGTCCTTTGGCTTGCCCTTGAGGGAGGCATAGAGGTGAGCAAGAGTGGCGGCAAAGGCTGGCAAAAAACGGTGATAATAGTTGATCATACCCAAGAATTCCTTCAGAGCTTTGATGGTCGAGGGCGTGGGGAAATTCTGAACGGCTACTACCTTCTCAGGGAGGGGATGGACTCCTTCAGGATTGATACGGTGCGCTAAGAACGACACTTTGTTGGCGCCAAAGGTACACTTGTCGTACGAGACTACAAGGCCGTTTTGTTGCAGGTGGTCGAGCACAATGCGCAGGTGACGGAGATGTTCCTCTTTTGAGGAGGAGAACAAAAGTATGTCGTCCACATAACATACACAGAAAGGGAGGTCCCCTAAGATGCCATCCACGAGACGTTGAAACGTTGCCCCAGCATTACGAAGGTCAAAACAGGAGTAATTGAAGGTGTATGTGCCCAGCGGAGTGGTGATGGCGGTCTTGGGGATGTCTTCTGGTTTCATAGGCACCTGATAATACCCCTTCAGGAGGTCGAGCGTAGAGAAAACCTTCACTTTATACAAGTAGGAGGTTACATCGGCAATGTTTGGGAGGGGGTAGTGATCCGGTTCTGTTTGCATGTTCAGGCGCCTGTAATCCCCGCACGGACGGAGGGAGCCGTCTTTCTTCAGAACGATGTGTAAAAATGACAACCATGGGCTGGAGGCCTTTTGGCAAAGGCCCATTTTCTCCATTTCGGGGAACGTCTGTTTGGCGGCTGCCAATCGTTCCGGTGCCAGACGTCTGAATTTTGTGAAGACTGGGGGTCCCGTCGTCTTGATATGGTGATAAATACCGTGCTTGGCAGGAACAGTGGGCGTTTGGCGAAGTTCTGGACGGAAAACTTCTGGGTACGACGTGAGGAGGTGGGCGTAGGCATCCATGGATGCGCTGATGTGGAGAGCGAGGTTAGAGGGGGCGGGTTGAAGAGGTGTCTACAAGTACGAGTCTGCGTTGACCAATCGTCGGTGGGCGACATCGACCAGAAGGTGGAAATGAGAGAGGAAATCCGCACCGAGGATAGGCATTGTGACGTCAGCAACGAGAAACTTCCAATTGAATTTACCGTTTCCGAACGATAATGAGAGGTTCTCGTAACCGTAGGTGGGCATCGCAGATCCGTTGACAGCTACCAAGCGGATGTCGGCAGATGTAGACAGACTACGTTGTGCCTTGAAGAGTTTCCTTTGCAAAAGAGAACGACAAGCATCCGTGTCTACCAAAAATCGCATGCCCTTTCCTGCATCATCTAAAAAGAAAAAATTAGAAACATGGGAGGCCACCGCCACAAGCAATGGCCTACTTACACGTTTTTTGGCCACTGACAATCTTCGGGACATTTCTTCGCTGTTGCCCCGAATCTGAGGTGGTAGTAGCGAAACTGTGGTGGATGGGAGGTAGTAAGTGGCTGTAAAAGTCGTTCGTTGAGGCGCGAGCGATTGGTGGTTGGTGGGCGGCTTTGTCGCCGCTTCGGCACGTCACGGGGTAGGCGTGTATGTCGTACGGCATTCATGTCAGCTTCGGTTGATGTTGAATAGGCATCCTCGTCGTCAGGGGTGGAGGCGTTAATGGAGGTCTTGAAATGGCTGTCCATAAGGGCGTCGGCTTTGGTCATCAAGTCCTTTATGGGTAAACTATCGACATCGGGTATGGCAACGCGTACAGGTTCAGGTAAACGGCGTATCCAAAGGGCACGGAGTAGGTTCACCTCACGAGGAGAGCCGTCTGCGGCAGGTTGAAGGCGAGCGATACTGGTCATTTCCCTGAGGGCAAGCGAAGCACTTTGGTCCCCCAACGGTTGTTGCGAGAGCTGAAAAAGCTTTGCTATACGGGCGGCTAGCGACGGCGAGTACTGCTGCAGAAGGTATGTTTTGAGGGCGTCATACACTATTGGGATGTCTCCTTGTTCACAAAGCCAGTTGGATATTTCTGAGAAGGTGTCCTCGGGTATCTCTGCGAGAACATCATCCGCTTTGGTGGTTGAGTGAGTCACACCCCTGATACGAAAGTGGACTTCATCGCATTGAAACCAAGCAAACGCTTCTCTGCTGGCGAACGGTGATAGTTTCAATGGGGCGGCCGCGGCGCCAACTGCTGTAGTAGAGTCCGTCTCCGTCATAGTACCAACGATGGAGGGGCGAGAGAGGTCGGGGTGGAAGGCAGTGGGAGCGAGTCGACTTCCGTGGTCACCAATGCGACGGCGCCGAGTAAGGCTGTGAACTCAAAGGCAGGTTGGATATGACTGAGTTATATTATTGTAGAACATTCTCCTTATATACAAAACCTCAAGGCAACAGGACATAACAAGTTCAAAAGAAAACCAATATTACAGAGGAAAAACCAGACATGAATTTTCATGTTCGTTTTAGTGGGAGGGAAGAGCGAAGATACAAGCATAATATATACAAAAGGAATTATGTACAATTGTGTGAAACACGGTTGGTACAATATATAACACTCCCACTAATTTTAGCCACAAGCCATCACTGTACGTTTAGTAATGTGCTCAAGGTGATATATATATATATATATATATATATATATATATATATATATATATATATATATATATATATATATATATATATATATATATATATATATATATATATATATATATATATATATATATATATATATATATATTATATTTATTATATATATATATATATATATATATATATATATATATATATATATTATATATATATATATATATATATATTATATATATATGTATGTATATATATATTTATATATATACACGCACAACCAAATTAAATCCTAGAACATCATTATGCCAATAACGTTTTAAAAGTCAAGCAATATAACTTGATCATAAGGTCTTAACCAAATATATAGTTTCAGCAGTAGTTATGATCTCTCTCTCTCTCTCTCTCTCTCTCTCTCTCTCCTCTCTCTCTCTCTCTCTCTCTCTCTCTCTCTCTCCTTCTTCTTCTCTTCTTCTAAATCGGTATCAGCAATTATTTTCACCACGACTGGTTATATAAGATAGAATAATGGATGATACAACATATATTTAAAAGTAACACTTATCATTCTCTCTCTCTCTCTCTCTCTCTCTCTCTCTCTCTCTCTCTCTCTCTCTCTCTCTCTCTCTCTCTCTCTCTCTCTCTCTCTCTCTCTCTCTCTCTTTCTTGCTTATCTAATTGAATTTTTCATTTTATTCAGTTTATGTAAATTTATATTATTTTAAAGAATTAACCCCTTATTTCACATATTTTGTTACGAAGTTTTATGTACTCATAGTATGCTGAACCATACGAGTAATAAACGAGGGTTTATGTAATTTTTTTTTTATGTTTTTATGAGGTATTTCGTCATATGTTGAGAGATTATGCAAGCATTATATTTCTACGTTTTTTGGAATTTTCTCGAAAAAAAGTTTTATCTTTTTTAAATGTCTCGAGGACGAAGGTGGATGGAGTTAGCTGAGAGAGAGAGTCAACTCACTGCTGCGTTGGTATTCGTGATATACATGATCGTTGGTAACCTTACACCGCTAGGCACTACCTTCAATCTTCTAGACTCCCTGGCCAAGAATAATTAAATCAATATATATATTCACCTAGGAATGTGTAAAAGCAGAAGATATCCAGCCTATCCCTTCGTAGGAGCAAAAGTTCACCTTTCTCTCAAGTGCCTCGAATGTCTGTCCTTTCCAAAGTGAGTAAGTTTTTTACTCATCATATATCGTGTGCAGTGTGTTCAAACGTTAATGAAACTTTGAAGGCGAAGGTGATTCAAAATTTATTGTGTTATTTTACGTGCTGATATTATATAATTTTTCTATATGGCCCTGTGAGATTTGATTACCGAGTAAGATTTATAACACACAATTTCATCAGTTACTTTTCTGTAAATTTTAATAAGAGTTTGCTCATTAGAGTGTTAAAGTTTTATTTATTTTAATCAAATATAGATATTGAATATTTGTATGAAATTTTTTTATAGTTGACATATAAAAATATCTATTTTGGTGTTATTTGTTTTTGAAATATGATCCTTCAATTTTTCATTATTTCTCAGATTTTTATTAATTTCCTTATTTCCTTTCTTCACTGGGCTATTTTTCTCTGTTGGAGCCCTTGGACTTATAGCATCTTGCCTTCCCAACTATGTTTGTAGCTTAGCTAATAATAATAAAATAATAATAATAATAATAATAATAATAATAATAATAATAAACTTATTCTGTGACTAATTTATAGTCATTATTATTATTATTATTATTATTATTATTATTATTATTATTATTATTAAGAAGCATAAGTCCAATTCGTAGGAAACATTCCAAAGAATGGTAAGAAAGTTGATGAATAAGACAGCTGTGAGATAGTAAATAAACGAACAAACAAACAAACAGTAAAACGGAAATCAACAAATTGTGCAATTGATTACATCCTCAATTAAAAAAGCTATTTATAGCACGCGGGTAAATAAATGTCGATACTAAAAGGAGTGTTGCTTTCAAATATTACTAAATGTTTGAATTTTTGGTGAAAACTCCATAAAGATGGCCCTACAGGATCCTTAAAGTGAAAAGAACGCTTCACACCTGTTTGTTGTGACTATTTAGAGAAAAAATTTAAATTTTTTGACGATTTATTTCATGGGAATTTATTTTTAATTTTGAAAAACATTATACTAAGCTTCTCTTCTCTCTTCTCTTTATTTTACTGTCACAGAAATGTAGTTTATTCCAAATAAGTTTCATTAGTATCTGAGTTCTTTTTAAGTTACGTACTGGGTTGGTCATGGCACCAGCCACCCATAGAGAAACTACCGCTATAGAGTTATTGGGTTTTCTGACTGGCAGGGGAGTACTGCATTAGACCCCTCTCTATTTATGGCTCCTTCTTCATTTGTCTACACATTACACCTAATAGTCTGGACTACTCCTTACACATTTTCCTCTTTCCTCATACACCTGATAACACTAAGATAACCGGAAAATTGTTCTTCGCTGAAGTGGTTAACTATATTATTGCGATTATCCATGTACTACTTTCCTCCCGATATGGGTAGAAGATATTTTATAACAATTGTAATCAACTATTTCAGGAAAAGGACACTCCAAAATCAAACCGATGTTCTTTAATCTTGGTTAGTGCCATAGCCTTTGTACCATGGTCTTTCACTGCCTTGAGTTAGAGTTCGGGTGCTGGAGGGTACACTCAAGCATACTATTTTATCTGTTTCCTCCCTTTGTATGTTTTCTAAAAAAAATTGAGACACATTTGTATAAGGTTATTGTACTCTCTCTCTCTCTCTCTCTCTCTCTCTCTCTCTCTCTCTCTCTCTCTCTCTCTCTCCTCTCTCTCATTGTTTTACTTATTTTCACACCTTTTCATCCATCATATCATTATCTCTACACATCTTCACATAAGAAAAATCACTAAATATTTACCATTAATTTACATTTTTCACCACAACATTTCAAA
>NC_090741.1:93322104-93337104 GCF_036898095.1 Palaemon carinicauda | reverse complement strand
CAAATATACGAACAGAAACTATTCATTTGACAAGGAAGAGACTAATATAAAAATTGTATAATAAACGTAGTGAAAATATTTTTTTGATAACTCTATACAAGAGGAAACACTGGGATAGTACTCTATTAATATTGCTCTGTATATAGAACTCCGATTATTGACCTATGAATACTCTTACTAAAGAAAGTTATTCGAATTTAGTATCTTTTCATTGATTCTTATTACGAGAAAATAGCTTCCATTTATTTTAGAAACTTACAAGACTATTTTGTAGGATGTGGCATGAAGGGAGAAAACCTGATGAATGGGAGTTAGGAATGTTGGTAAAAATGGCAAATAAGAGATCTGACTGATTACAATAATTACAGAGGTATAACACTTCCGTCAGTTGTTATGAAAAAATATCGTATGCTTATTCTAAAGAAACTAGGAAGAAAGATTGATGAAAAGCTGAGAGATGAACAAGCAGGATTTAGAAAAGGGGGAAGTTGTATTGACCAAATTCTATTTTGAGACATGTTGTACAGCAATGCGTAGAATATAGAAATCCACACTTTAAGACTTGATAGATTTCATTGAAATACAAAAACTTACTTTCTTTGCATTGAGGACACCCACAGGTTCTACCTGCCTTCCCCCCCCCCCCCCCCCCCCCCCGCCCCGCCCTAAATTGGGTAGACAGGAAGCGTGAAACCTGATCATATGTATAAATATTAGGGCTTTAAAACATTACGTGTCAGAGGAGCAACCCGCCATATCCTCTGAGGCTCGTAAGCCCTTTTTAATCCTTTTGATAGATATATGCCATTAAAATCCTTAAGCCTTACACTGCAGTGACCTAGATTGCCCCACTGCTTCAAAACAAGGTCAATTGCTGGACGCAGATAAGTTCAGAGAATTTTTCGCTGAAGTGATACAAAGGAGGCCATTTAAAGGAATAGCTTTGCAAGGCTTGGTAGGTAGAGGTAAAAGCATCAAGATTAAGGGATAAAAGGCGAAAGGATCAAAGACAGAAATGAGAGTATATTTCACGTATTATTCAATTGTTGTGGTTATTGTTGTCATTGTTATAAAAATGTGGTTAGTATTTTTTTTTTTTTTTTTTTGTTATCCTATGAAAGATTTACGGTCTCTTAAAACTGGATATTCAGCTCAGTTTAAACTGTACTAAATCCAATAGGTAAAGTCGGCCAACTAATATTATAATTGTCATTACTTACTAAGCTACAACCTAGTTGGAAAAGCTCGCTGTAAGCTCAAAGTCTTCAACAAGGAAAATAGCCTAGTGAGGAAAGGAAATAAGGAAACACAGAAGAGTTTCTATGAGTGGTACAAGACGGTATAGTGGCTTTGGCACTACCCAAGACAATGGTTTGATTTTGAAGTGTCCTCCTCCTAGAAGACCGGCTTAACCAGCTCGGGTTGTTTTAAAGAACCCATTTTTCAAATACTAAAGCATATGTCACTAACCGACGACATAATTTCTGCTTTCCAGTTTGGGAAATAATAAGAAAGCCAGATGGAATATCCCGAGACTTTTTTTTTTTTTTTTTTTTTTTTTTTTTTTTTTTTTTTTTTTTTTTTAATAACAGCTGAATTGTCTTAGTTGTTAGAATATGTTGACATTTGTAAGTATTTATCGTATGATTATGGTTTTCTTATAATTTGTCTATTTGAATGTATTCAATTGAGAAAAATGTATTTTTCGAAAAAGGAATATATTTTTGTCCCCCAAAACATTTTCCACCAAGAAAATTAATTTATCGACTAAGAAAATCAATTCATTCGAGCAAGAAAATTTATATTTTTACAAAAAAAAAAAAAAAAAAAAATCTAACCAAGAAAATATTTTTTCAACCAAGAATATTAAATTTTTGACAGAATAATTAATTTTTGACCAAGAAATTATTTTTTTTCGAACAAGAATTTATTTTCTGAATATTTTTTCGCCCAGGGAATTTTGCTATTCGACCAAAAAAATATGCTTAATTATGGCTAAATACAAAAAGGACACTGACTTTCTACCAACAACACATTGCTATTTATAGCGTGATTGAAAATCCTGCCAATGAAGCTAAATCTAATTGGAAAGGGGCGACGCCCTGCGAATCTTTCCCTTTTAGATCAGGTAATGAGATATTTAGTGAGGAAGAAATTGCCTTTAATAAGGTAGTTTGCAAAAGAGAGAGAGAGAGAGAGAGAGAGAGAGAGAGAGAGAGAGAGAGAGAGAGAGAGAGAGAGAGAGAGAGAGAGAGAGAGAGAGAGAGAGAGATTAATGCATATGTCAATTATCTTACATTGTTTTACTTCCGCTAACGAAGTCATGTTTTCGCCCCTGTTTGTCTGTTAGTTTGTTTGTGAACAACTTCCTGGCCACAATTTTACTCATAGAGTAGTAAAACTTTCAGGGATTAATTTTTATGTCGTGATGTGGAAGTGATTCAATTTTTCATGTCCCAGGCCAAAGGTCAAGGTCAAGGTCAAGCAGTAGGTCGACCGAAATAAGCGTAAGGCAAGCTGGTTTCGAGAAATAAGCTTCCGTGACGGAGGTCTGCAGTCTCAGAATCCTTTTCTGGTTTTTTACTTTTTTTCTGACGTATGCAGGTTAATTTCTTTAGTTTAGCTTTAAAACACTTCCCTATTGTACGTTTTCCCGAATTTACAAAAGCTTCTACTATATGTTTTTTTCTTTCTTTTTCTTTTTGCATTATTATGAACTAGCGTACGCACCCCGTCAAAAATGACGATCAAAACTTTATTTAGATATGTACACACAGATTCAACCCTTCCCACCTCTCCCCCCTCTCCTCACGGGGTACCTCCTCTCACCAGTGTACGTACGACTACTCCCTCTCCCCTTACACGAGGGATGGTGAGAGACCGAGTAGTTATATGTCTGGCAATGTGCTAGGACTGACCGGAAGAAATATACTCTATATATATCTATATGTTTATAAATATACCCATACACTTTCTCTTCATTATGTAAGGGAAGATTAAATTCTATGAGCTGAATTTAAACACTTTCTTTGAATATTTCAATGTGAAGCGTAGAATATGGCGATCCCATCATTCTCCTTTGTGGGGCACAATCAGCACATAATGTCCACATGAATGAGTGTTATAATACTTCACTCACGAATGGTAGGTCTCTGGATCACACCCGCATACCTGCGCCACCCACTTGAAATGAGATTAAACCTTGTAGGGAAATAAAATCACATTAAATGTTTTCTGAAATAGTAACAGAATAAGTGATGGTTCAGCAATAAATGAAATTTGTTAGCAAATATATATGATTTATTACAGTATAGCGTGACAGAATCCATATATGGCCACCTCCAAATTATTCTTCTGTTCTTCCTATCTCCCTCTCCTTCTCTCCCTTCTTCTATGCCTTCTTCCGAACGTATAAGAGAAATTAGGCATTTTTTAAGCCAATTTTTCGTTGTTAAGTAAATAGAGGCGAACTAATTGTATCGTTTTTTCAAGAGAAACTCTTGCAAATGGAAGTAAATGGATTTTTAAAGGACCATTAACTGTGTAGGGGGGGGGGTGTGGAGGACGGGGGTCCAGCCGATAGCAGACCAATTCTGATATTGAATTAAAGTTGAAACAGAAAGAATAGGAAAGGAAAACTTTAGGAAATAATTACCTTTTATTCCAGACCAGATTGAAGAGAGATCGTTTAATTTTTTTAGAGAATATGAAAAAGATGATACATGAAAACTGTCATAAGTGTGGGACCAAACTATATAAAAGCTTTTGCAATTGTATTATTTTCCTGTAATTATGTAAACAGCGAATACAAAATGAACATAAACAAGTCGTTTAAATAGGATCATTTCTAAAAAAGAGTCACTATTCATATATTGATAAGATTATAAATCATAAGAACGACAAGTATAATAATAATAATAATAATAATAATAATAATAATAATAATAATAATAATAATAATAATAATAATAATAATAATAATAATAATAACAACAAAGATGAATTGCAATTAGAGTTGGCTTTTTAGCACGAAATATTTGTTGATATTTTATGCACTACATAACTTTGGACATCTTCAAGGAGGCAAGTTGTGCTCCGACTGGAACATATAAGAGTCATTCACTGGAATGAGCTACTTAAGGAGAGAACAAAAAGAAAATCATGCACAAGTTGAAGTTATTTTCTTCTTTACAAGTGGAGGAAAATAAAACTCGGTCTATTTTTGAAAGTATCTTTTCAAATATTTTTTTTATTAGCTGAAGAACATTATGTACATGTTAGTTCTTGGAGAGTTTTTGACCGAGGGATCTCCCCTATGAAATAAAGAACAAGTGTCTGGCTATATATATATATATATATATATATATATATATATATATATATATATATATATATATATATATATATATATATATATATATATATATATATATATATGTATATATATATATGACCCTCTTTCCTCGATTAGGGTGAGAGGAAGTAGTTATAACCCGGTGAGATACGGTTGCGTGTGCATATTTATCTAAATGTTTACTTACTTCATCTTAAATACTGTTTTTTTTTTTCTGGTCCCACATAGCTGGAGAACCCTATTGTCTACAGGACCTTCACATTCCTTTTATCGTATACATTCTAGGACATTCAGCATTTCACACTGCTTTTATTGTTCTTTTACTGTCAGGTCCCCATTATCGAAGTACTTAGAGAACTAGAAAGTCTTTAGTTTCCTCTTGAAAGCCTCAATAATATCTCGGTCTTTCGGATGCCTAGTGGGAGCTTATTGTATAGTCTGGGGCTGCATATCTGAAGGTTCTATAGCCTATAGTAGACATATATCTAGGTTCGATTAATTTAAGTAATTTATGACTAGTAAAATTTAAGAAAATAAACCGGAATTTTTTCCTTTAATATGAAACTTAAATACTCGCCCAAGAGCTATCTTTCATAAGACAATAGCTCAGTTTTTAACCTTGATATACGAAAGTCATCCATTCCTTACGGAGTTTCTCTTAGATTTTTCAAAGAAGATGGAAGGAGTTCATTATTTTTTCACTGCAGAAAATTACGACTGCCATGTTATTCATAAGGGCCACCCTACTTGAGAGAATTATGTTACCAAAAAGGTGTAGGCATATCTGCAAATATATCACTGAACTAGAAGAGCCAGTAAATTTGGATTACTCGCTATTTTCTTCTCGAGATCAGCATTGATTTTAAAGATGCAAAACACTTGTCGGGAATTACTGCTAAATTTTCCATCAGGAAATACTATCAATTATTTTTCTTTCTTAATTTTTATCTTGGGATAAGAGTTCGCATTAAGCTACTATTATGTTATGCAAAAGATGGTTTTTTATACTACAGAAATAATTAATCAAACTGATCAGATGGAAATAATAGACCCAATAAAGACCCGTTTTTAAAAGTTATCTGACGATATCTTCTAGATCTGGATTATTTTCTAGGAAAAAAATGTCATTCTTTTTTTTCATGAAATTTATTTTAATCCACGACCCAATATTGCCTATCTGCATCTAAAATAAATTCATGGTATTCCCACAAAACACCTGTTGGTTCAGAGGCCAAATAAATTATCGATGGTCCTTTGTTTTCGATTATTCCATTTTTACAACTTAGTTTTCCATGAAGTCATTGTTATCATTGGTGTCCTACTTGAATTATTCCACGTCTGTCATTCTTTCTTAACGGTTTTCTTTCAGCTTACTTACTTCTCTCTCTCTCTCTCTCTCTCTCTCTCTCTCTCTCTCTCTCTCTCTCTCTCTCTCTCTCTCTCTCTCTCTCTCTCTCTCTCTCTCTCTCTCTCTCTGGCCTTTACCTAAAGTTTCTATAAGGAAGGAAAACAAAAAAGAATTTCCCTGGTTGTCACTGATTTGTTTTATGTGAAAACCAATAATTTATTAGTAATGGAAAGAGTAAATATTAGTCCTTTTATTCTTTGAAATTCATTTAAAAAGAAGGGATATATATTTCGCGGAAATCGGACAAAACATTTGGAATTCCATTAATATTGTTATATGTGATTTTTGTTTCGTATGGCGTATACAATATGATATAGACTATTTTTTACTTTAAAATTCATTCAATTTCTTATTTCCTTTCCTCACTTGTATATTTTTCCAGTAGGAGCTCTTTGGCTTATAGTATCCTGCTTTTCCAACTAAAATTGTTACTTAGCTAGAAATAATGATAATAATATTAACAATATTTATTGTGTTTATCTGACCACTTTGCCTTTTGCCCCTTCTCGGAAACTTCCCTTCAGCGAGAATAGTCTCTCATTTTTTTGTAGATGCTATTTTGGCTATTGTTTCTAAAATCATTTCTACTGTCAAGCTCTTAATCTCTTTCCATGCTTCTGTGTTCCCTGAACCTTATGACCTCCCAGATACAGGAGGATCATTACTTTCTTAATAGTTTAAACCCTTCTCTATTTTATAATTTCCTCTAATTTTTTATAATTTCATTATTTCACTCTTTGGGTCTGGGCAGGACAAAGGATTTTATGATGAAGAACTTCGAATAAAAACTTACAACACAACAAGGTAATAAGAATAAATCCCTTTTTGAGCTGTATTGCCAAAGCATGTCTATTCTAGCTCGAGCAATTTTCAGTTGAATTAACGAAGCCAACTTAGCGCTACCTATAAATCCCGTCTAGTCGAAATTTCCTTCAAAATACATCCAAGCTGACGACTATTCATTAAAAGACTAGAGCACAACAGTTGCTAATAGAATTAGAATAGATCGAGGAGAATTTATCTTTTGAGCTTGAAGGAGGCTGATTTAGACATGAATTATCCCTTTTACAAACTGCCACGTCAGTAGACTCACTCATGCAGTATACGTATCAAACCATCCATACAAACTTTTTGCTGTTCACTTTAATCTTTCACAGACTCATACACTTCCTTTCCAATACTCTTTCATGCCATCTATACAACCCTTTCTATGCCTTCTTCTCCTCCTACCTCCTATAAACATTGAATTATTCTCAGTTTTCACTCGCCTACTGTTTCTCATTCATTTTGCACGGAGGAATCACCTCAGAATACATTGTTCCAATTTCTCACGTGTTATTGTATCTCCATATTTCTCACATTATCAGTTTTATCTCAATAAATACTATGTACACACTTCATGCCATCAGCTTTGACCCTTTTTATTTCATTCCCATTCTACATATACATTTTACAGTGTAAATATCTTTGACTATCTCTTTATTCATTCTTATCATGGATTTGTTAGTAATTCAATCGTGTTTATATCTTTTACATACATCCTGCCATCTTTTTTGCCTCACTTTTCTCTGACCCGCCTCTTGTCTCATATTATCCTCGAATATATCCGTACAAATATCCATTACTTCATCGTCTTTGGTTCCATTTTCTCCAAATCCCAGACTTTTGGTCACATTTACTTTCCCTTTTCTTTTCTTGCAATTCTTCTCTTATTAGCTTCTGCAGTTTCTCTCCACTGTTTGATATTAGTATGTTATTATTGGTAATTGTATAATATTCTATTCCACATTCCTTTCACAACTTATTTTCTCAGAGAGTTTGATATCTACATTCTTTGTTACCTCCGCCAACGAAGTTGAATTAAGGTTATGTTTTGACCCTTTTCATGTGCTTGTTTGTTTGTGTGTTTGTTCATGTACAGCTTTCTGGGCACAGTTTTAATCGTAAACTAATGAAACTTGCAGGGATTAACTGTTGTGTAAAATGCTCTAAATGAATAAATTTTGGAAGGTCAATGTCACGGTGAAGCAAAATGTCCAATTCGTGTAATCACAAATAAGTTTGGACATCGTTGTCACAGACTTCAAACTTGGTTCGTATTTGAGTTTATGAAAATCCACGCCAATTAATATATGATAAGGTAAAAGGCCCAGGTCGAGAAATAAGTTGCCCTGGTGGAGATCTCCGCCATACTAAGTACCCATCTATTTCTTTAACTGAAATTTCATATCCAGAATCATAGAAATATATATTTAACATATTTTTACAGACCCACTATCACACACGCACGCACAAACACACACACACACACACACACACACACACACACATATATATATATATATATATATATATATATATATATATATATATATATATATATATATATATATATATATATATATATATATATATATATATATATATATATATATATATATGCATATATATATATATATATATATATATATATATATATATATATATATATATATATATATATATATATATATATATATATATATATATGCATATATATATATATATATATATATATATATATATATATATATATATATATATATATATATATATATATATATATATATATATATATATATATATTATTTTTTTTTCGGGTGGGGGGCCTCAACCCTGATGGAAGGTTCCCTAAAGTAGCTTCCTAAGGGATATGTGTACTACAGTGATATTCCCAGTGAATCTTATCTTCAGGTATCCAGATTTCTAACTCCTGGCGCGAATATCCTTAAATTTTCTCTCAAAAATAGCACATAATATCAGAGGACGTATTCTAGACACGCCACATAGCAATCTGCACCCCTAATAGCAGTTACGTTTTGAGAGAGTGTGGCAGAATAGAAGGGGAGCTGTATCAAGGTTACCCCCGTTTTCATACTACTATTGAGTATGACAACAGCGCCATATTCAATATGGCGGACATTTCCTTATTTTGTAGCGATTTCGCTCGGTGGTATTTCCTGTTGATCTAACTTTTTCAATCGTTTGCAAGGATTATGATTATGCTTTCTCCATCTTCTTTCACCTCTGGGAAGTTGTCTATCGAGTCTTTACAATGAGTATATTCTAGCTCCCGTTTAACAGTGAAATTAGAGTAATTAATTGTGCCTAAGAGCTAGGCCTGTTACTGGAGGCGCAATGGGCGATGTCGTTCGTTAGGCATGTGTTATTTAGTTAGCAGAACGACTTTCTAGTTTTTTATAGCATTAATTAATTTTTTTAATTATATAGCTATTTAGGCAAATTATGCTTATAAAGATATTGATAATATGCATAATTTCCTTTTTCATGTCGATCGTATAGTTAGAGTTTCGGTGAGTTAGGTAGCTGAGATCTCGACTCGCCTAAGTAACCTAACCTAGGCGTTTTATTATACTTTCAGACATTTCCTTGGTTACCCTTCTGTATTGTTTTTCAGTTCATTTGGAGACTTATACCTCCTAGAATTATATAAAACATTACACGTCTCCATGGAGATTTAGGGGTAATCTCTCTTTCCCTCTGAGTGTAGCTTCAGGCTGCAACTCTAGTATTTGTGCCCTGAATTTTATTCAGACATGACTAGCCTAGGGTTTTTCTGTCTCTTCCCTTAACGGCAGGTTGTGGTATACCAGCAGGTTTTGGGATTGAGTCAGAATCTCAGAGTATTTAGTCTTGTGTCAGCGACCTGCCGGCAGGGTGAATAGGTCGTAGGATATCATCTTTCCCCTACCGGCAACGCTGCCGACATTGGAGGCTAGCCTCCCTAGCCGCACTTGAAGTAGTGATAGGATACCATCTTCTCAATGCGGTCTAGAAGACTAGTCTTGTGCTTGCAGTCCCCAAGGCTGAAGAATAGTATTCTTCTTTTGCCTAGGATGACGGCGGCACCTTAACTGTATTGGCAATCTCTAGGTTGGGGAACTGAGTCTCCCTTGTCACCTAGGATACTGCCGATACTGAAACAGAGTTTCCTTAAGGTGTGGTAGGACTGACAACTTTGCCAGTTCATTCACACCCTATACAGGACCCTGTTCCCTTCCCCTCTGTCCACATTTTGATGGCCGAGCCATTATCTTTCACTGGGCCGGCATCCTGCAACCTTACAATTGCCGGTGGGTTGCCGGAACCTGCCAGACTCCCTCTCTACGACCCCTGTCTGGCTGCTGGTAGCTAGGTTAGGTGCAGGCAGCCCTGACAACTGTCGGCGGCCATGTTGAATGTCTTTCAACTGCCGGCGGCCATGATGGCTACTGGCGGCAATGCATACTGCCGGTAGCAAAATCATCTGTCGGCTACTATGGTCTGTGTTGGTGGCTGGCGTTTGCCGGCAGCCATCGGTAGCCGGCAGCTGGCGGCAGCCATGATGGCTGTGAGTGGAAGTCCCTTCTGTTCCCAAGGTTTTCAGTTCTCCCTTGGACTGCTAGCCACAGGTCCTATGGCCGAAGTACCGCCTGCCAGGCCGGCACAGGTAGGTGCTAACTCAGTTGGCACCACGCCGACTGTACTAGTACTGCCGGAGGCTAGCCTGCCGGCAGTTTATCGGCTGCACTTTGCCGGCAACAGTACTGTAGCTGGATGAAAGCCTGAATGGTACATTCTCCCCTTCCATTTGAACCTTCTCTCTGGAGAAAGGTAGAAAAATTAGACATTTACATCCTTAATTACTGTATATATACAATATAGAATATACTGCATATAGAAAACTACTATATATATTATACTAGTAATTATTTAAAATATATCTTGGGCATCCCTACACAGGTGTTTGCTGAACCCAATCCCATAATGATTGAATATAATTTCTTCATTATTCTGATTAGAAATCTGTTTTTGGATTACCCTACAATATTAAATATCTTCAAGGCCGGGGTGTTACAGTCCTAACCCTTAAAGGGTAGAGCCTTTATCCTTGAGTCTCCCTGATTAGGAAACTCTATAATTTAATGTTGTAAGAAAGGCTACGGCAAATAAGTTGAGTGGGATACACAAATATTTATCTTTATTTTCCCTTGTCCAGATGGCGTCATGCCAACTGGACCAGGCTGACAAATACTTTATACAAAGGCAGCATTTTGGCTGAAATACAACTTATAATTGTACAGTAGCCATTAATTTGCAATATACTGCAAATAAAAAATTATAGTACCATTAAACAATAGTAATTTCTAACATAACTTGGGGTACCCTTGTGCGAGCTTCTGCTGGTACCGCTCCTATATTGAAAGAATAGTATTTCTTCAATATTCTGATTGAAAATCAGTCATCCTGTCCCCACAGTATCAAGAATAAAAAGGGACAGTGAATTAATACTTCTCTATACCTAGGGGTAAGAGCCCCTTTAGTGGGGTTCCTTGATAGAGAAATCTCTATATACGTAAGCTACTACTTCCGAAGGCAAGTACGGAAATAGTGGTGCCTCAGGTGTAATTACATCTCCTGACAGCCAGATAGCATTTGGGAAAGAGGGCTGGAATTGCCCCGGGGTAGAAAAGGAAAATGTTGTGTAGGAATATCTTCCGCCTTTGCCGGCTCTAGAGCCATCGACACCGACATCTTCGTCTTCTACCCCCCTATTAGATAGAATGGAACAATTGTGTATCCAAGTGAATAATCTAATAGGGAGCTTTCGTAAACAAAACAAAAAGCAGGAGGTAAAAGGCAAGATAGAGCCTCGCAAAGCTTCTCTTGTCGCTTCCCAATGGTCATTCAAACGACCCATGGATCAAGACCTACTGACATGCTCCAAAACCAATCCCTGGAGGTTTGCGGAGCTGATGCCGATTTTAGATGGCAAACTCTACATCTCGAGAAGATGGGTGTTCTTTCTTGTGACAAAATCCAATTTTGGCCCAGCTTTTATGTTTTCCTTAATTGTTTTGTTCGACTGAGGTATGAACCAAAGTCAAGAAATCGAAGAATCGAAGGAGGTTGGGATTCTCGACCATGATAAGGCACAGGCTATTCTATTAAGTAGCCTGTAAAAGGTAGCTTACTCAGACTTGAAAGTATTCTCTCTGAATAACAGGCACCCTTCCTTTCTTGCTCCTGCTTCAATCTCATTTCCCTTTATGGTAAAGGCATTTACATCTGTTGCCAAGGCAGTGGAGGCGGGTAGACCATGCCCTGCACTCGAGGAGTGCAAGCGTCTGTCACCAGCCTTTCCCAGACAGGAAAAGGACTGGAAGGAAGTCCATTCAACTTTCTCAGTAGGAAGATTAGATGCGGATGTCACCAGTCGACAATTTAACGAATGTCGCCCTAAATTATCTGAGTTTCTCTTGTATAATGAACAAGAGACAAAGGAGAGACTTGCAGCCTCCCTTTCTCTGCAAAACTACATACAGTTGTGTTCAAACTATCAAACTACCCCAGACATGCTCATGGTCCTAGCCAAAATGCATATGGCTACCTTAGTGAAGGACCTTTACGCCTTTATGAAGGCTAGGAAAGCATGTAGAGAGTTTGTGTTTGCTCCTGCAACAGTGATACACGAAACAAGGAAGCTAATATCTTCCAACATCTGCGGTAAAGACCTCTTCTCGGACGAGGTAGCTAGGAAAATGATTAAGAGCGCCGACAAGGAGAATATAAGTCTTCTCAAAAAGTGGGGCATCCTTTCAAAGAGAAAATCTTCCATGGTTGTGGGTCCCCAACCTAAACAGAAGATTGGAAAGGCTGGAATTATCAGGGCTGTTCAACAACATCCCACAGTTACAAAGACCACGGCGCCACAAGCAGATGGTCAAAAGATAAAACCTACTAATCATTCGAAGAATGAAGATGCTTCTGGTAGGAGGGAGGTTCCTTCAGGATCGTCGGACCTTCGATCCTTGGGTCCAAGGCCTAATCAAGATGGGACTACGATGGGAAACAGAAATGTCTCCACCATCATTTCCTTATCTTCTCCTACAATCCAAAACCCTGAGAGCTCTAGAGCATACATGTGGTAAGGAAACTATAGTCCACCGAGTTCCAGGGAAGGCTGTTTTGTGTTCACGAGAAGGACTCAAGAAATCTCGGAGTCATTCTGAACTGGTCGCCACTCAACAAGTTCATATAAAACAGCAAGTCCAGAATGTTCATCCTTTTGAACATATGGACATTGTTTCAAAAAGGGGTATTCGTAGTCTTGTCAGAACTGAAAAATGTCCTGTGACAGCTTCTAGCCAATTACCCCCTTCCCTCCTATTTACAATACAAGTTACAGATAGTAACGTGCATCCTAGGAAAGATAAGTGTCGGACTAGACACAGTCCTAAATATCTTCATAGGATTGGCAGACTTAGTCACATAAAAACCAACCCCAGAAATGATTCAGGCAACAATATACCTGGACGAGAGGCTGAGGGAGGGGGGGGGCAGCACCAGAAGTGGCTGGTCTATGAGCATTCAAGGAAATGACCCAGTTCCCGGGACATCGCGGATGAAAGATAAGCTTCTAGAAGTATTGATTCTCTCCAGCTCAAAGGCTTCAATAGCTGGAAAACCATTGAAGCCTGTGTCACACCAACTCTCCTTTCCCTTGGGAATATAAAAGGAGATCGCAAGGTCGGTCAAGAGACTCAGATAATCAGTCAGACATCCAAGACGCTAACAGGGAGAACCTCTGAACTCTCCCTAGTTCGCAATAGTGACAGACCTAGTGGAAAGAGCACAGCGGAAAGATGCGTCAAGAATCTGAAGAAAATACGCATCAAACGCTTGAAAAGATCTAAAAAGACCGATATCGGTCCCTCTTTTATTGCTTCTCTAACAAAAGTCAAAGCCCAAAAGTCCCTTGACTATGCTGGTCCTGTTATGAGTGGGGAAGCTCTCTCCACTCAGATCAGACTTCCTACGACTGATCTGGGACACCGAAGCGATAGTGAGACGTCCCAATCAACAATGCTAAGGAATGTCCCATACAATCTAAGTGAAGTTACCCATCCCCTTCTTAAAGGGATGGCACCTGTTAGCAGTTCATATACAATTGATCCACAATGTGACAGTAGATACTTTATCTCGGGTCAAACCGATGGAGTTGGAATGGTCCATGGACGCAGACCTATTCCCTCCCAGATGAGAACAAGTTCGGAACTGCAGATCAACCTCTTCATCACGAGCGTCCTCAAGAAACTACTTCGATATGTAGCCCCATACGAGGATCTTCTAGTGGAGTTTATAGACAGCATGTCTCTAGTATGGAAGGGATGGACTGAGGTATTCCCGTTCATCCCATCCAATCACCTGCTGAAGGTCCTCTACAGGTTCTGATACTTCCAAGGTGGAGTAGCTCTATTGCCTTCCAAGTAGCCCAAGAGCAATCTGTCCTCCTTAATGAAGGAACTGAAGCTGAGGCTGGCCCTAGTTCTGAACCCAGGTGTATTTCAGAAGGTTTAGAAAATGATTGCCTTCGTTTTATCATGGAGAATCCGAACCCTTCATTTCATGATTTTCTTGCCCTAGCGGTTAGAAAAAGATTTGGGATCTCAGAAGGCAATATAGAATTCTTTAAAGAAAACAAGTCTAACTCAACTAGACGACAATATAAGTGTTCTTGGAAAAATTGGATTGCGTTCGTGAAAGCAAAAGGACCGAAAGAAATTCCAATGAACTTCTGTCTGTCCTTCTTTATCCACCTTTGTAATCAAGGTCTGGCGACCAACACGATAACTACGTGCAAGTCAGCCTTGACTAGACCTCTTTATATGCCTTTCAAGTGGATCTGGCGAATGAAATCTTTAATAAGATTCTGAAGGCATGTGCAAAGCTTAGGCCTGCAGCACGCCAAAGCCAATCTCTTGGTCTTTGGACAAGGTCCTACATTATGCCTCATCGGTGAACAATGAAGATTGTTCCCTTAAGGATCTAACCCAAAAGGTTATCTTTCAGCTGGCTATAGCCTCTGGGACTAGAGTTAGTGAAATAGTGGCCCTATCTAGAGATGAAGTCCACATTCAGTTCACAGAAGCAGGAGAACTGAATCTTTTCCCGGTTCCAACCTTTCCCGCTAAGAACAAGCTACCCACTAAGAGGTGGGGTCCCTAGAGAGTCTGCCCTCTGAAGGAAGATGTCTCTCTATGTCCTGTAGAGTGTCTAAAGGTCTATCCTTGTAGAACTTCAGACTTCAGGGGAGGACAGCTCTTTAAAGGAGAAACCTCTGGATCAAACTTATCCCTGAAACAACTGAGGGCGAAGCTCACCAACTTTATTCGTAGAGCAGATCCTGACACTACTC
>NC_090741.1:93304604-93307104 GCF_036898095.1 Palaemon carinicauda | reverse complement strand
AAATTTAAATGTAAGATCATTTTAAAAGGTGTAACTAATAATAATGATATTGATAATTATGTCGTAAATTTTTTTAATTATTATATCGTTCATCATAAGCTTTTAGTTAAAGAAAGAATCACAGATTAATGACCAAACCCAAAGTATCAGATAATCCTTCCGTACTTCAGAATTAATGACTGTTGAGGACATGAACTGATTATCATGTGTAAAGTTCCACTTGCAACGTAAGTTTGAATATTTGTACTGAGAAAATATATATAAAAAAAATCAAGATACTGTCCATTTTTTTACCTATCCAAGACCATATGGATATATGGAATTAATAAGAGAATTCTGAAGATTTGCTTTCTGAAGAATAATCGTTATCATTATAAGAACCGATTTTGATAGTAACTTCCTTTTATTTACTAGTGTATATGTATATATATATATATATATATATATATATATATATATATATATATATATATATATATATATATATATATATATATATATAGTATTATCATTATCATCAGCCGTAACTATTGTACTGCAGGAAAAAGGCCTTGCGTGTCCTACCACTCCCGTCTGTGTATGGTCTTTCTTAGCTCGTCAATATATGGTCCTCTTCCTTCCCCTGCTTGTTTTGCAATCTTTAGGGACCTATTCTGTTAGTCTTAATGACCATTTATTATGTGTCCTTTTCATTACATGCCCTGTCCATGTCCATTTCTTTTTCTTTCATGTTGTTAGAATATCCTCTACAATAGTTTGCTCTCGTATTCATGTTGCTAATTTTCTGTGTCTTGGCGTTATTTCCATCATCTTCATTCCATAGTTCTTTGAGTTGAAACTCACTTGTGTTTTAAGGCTTTGTTAAGGCTCCAAAGTTCCGATGCATAAGTTAATAATGGTACGACCAACTGATTAAATGCAAAGTGGCATTTTATTTTTCATAATCTCATTAGATTTACCAAATGCTCTCCGTCCCATGCTTATCCTTTTGTTAATTTCGGTCTCATGTCCTTGGGAAACACGTATTGTCTTTCCTAATTACGTATATTCATTAACAGTCTCTAGAGGTTCTCCATAACCCTTATTTGTTGTTTATGTTTTTTCATTGAACATTGTCTTAGTTTTACTCATATTCATTTCCAATCCTACATTCGCAATTCCTCCGATGATTCAATAAACAAAATTATGTCATCTGCAAATCTTTAGTTGTTAAGGTATTCCCCCTATATATATCTTCAAGTGTTCTAACATACTATTCGTCTATTCCTTGTCTTTGAAGTGCTTTCATTACTACTGAATAGTGGTATGAGATATTCTTTTGATTTTTCGTTTAACTGGATAATTACATGGATATGGTAAGTTGTTGAATACCCGCTTCTAAATCTTTAGTTAAATAAAGTCCAGCTGTCTTTCTATCCGTCTTAATATCATCTTTACAAATGTATTATATATTACTGAGAGTCAACTTATTGTGCGGTGTATTAGTATAATGTTAAAGTTTGTCTTTCTTCAGAACCATGTGTAAGGGTGACGACCATGGGTGGAGGCCTTTTAACAAAGGCCCATTTCCTCCATGTCTTTCAGACATTCAGCGAGTTTTAGTAGTATTAAATCTCCATCTATAATTGGATCAATTGTTAAGCCATCACCTCTGGTTGCTTTGCCTCTTTTCATATCTTTTAATGATATCTTTACTTTTACTGTTACGTTTGGTTCCGGCTCAGGTATTTAATTATATGTATATATATATATATATATATATATATATATATATATATATATATATATATATATATATATATATATATATATGTATATATACAGTAACTGTAAACAGTACATATGTATATATATATATATATATATATATATATATATATATATATATATATATATATATATATATATATATATATATATATATATATATATATATATATATATATATATGTATATATATATATATATATATATATATATATATATATATATATATATATATATATATATATATTTTATATATTTATATATATATATATATATATATATATATATATACAGTGTATATATATATATATATATATATATATATATATATATATATATATATATATATATATATATATATATATATATATATATATATATGTGGTTCTAGGTAAATTCCCGCACGGAAAATTCCACCATGAAAATTTTCCCCATATTAGAGGTAAGAAAATTAGATTGATATTAAATTGATATAAAAAGGATGAGGGATGGATAAATTGTTCGCACATTTTCTTCAAAAAACGAGGATAAAAATTATGACAATCATATTACAAATAGTATATAAAAAAATATTCCGAGAAAATTTTTTTTTCAAATTGCCAGCAATAATCCTTAGAAAAGCGAAAAACAAAATGTCATTCTTATAATTTTCAACTAAATTTTTCAATCGTGCATCAATAACTTGATCATTTTATTTTTTATTGCGAGTCTGCAAGTCGAATATGTGATATTT
>NC_090741.1:93282104-93287104 GCF_036898095.1 Palaemon carinicauda | reverse complement strand
CAATAGAAAACAATGATGAAATAGAAATGATTGATTTTAATCCTTTTTAAAAGTAAATGTAACTGATGATAAAAGAATGAGGGAGGTATTGAAAACAGAAAGTTGGAAAAATGAGAGAGGCAATAAGGTTTTTACAAGAGATATATGAAAGAACTAAATCTTGAACTAACTCTCCTTAATGCAAATTATGTACAGGTGTTAAATATACTGTATAGACCTGCCAATCAAAATATCAAGAGTTCAGATGGGAATTAAAGAGGAATTTAAACCAAGCAGTTTTGAGAGAAACTTTGTCAAAGTATTGAACAGACTAGATAAGAGATGGTCAATAGATAAACAAGCAATAAATTACGTATATAGTTTATACAATGAAACTGCATTAGAACAATACAATATATCCTATTGCAAATATTTCAAATGTGTCCGTGCACTTAATTATATTATGAAATTGTTGAATAGATAATATGAAGTGTGTTTTAAAAGCAAAGGAAAAATACAGTCAGCCCTCCTTATTCACCAGGGGTTAGGTAACAGAGACAAGCTCGGAAAGCAAGAATACTTGCTGTCCTAGTGTATATCAACTCCTAATCTGCCAACTAACTGCCCATTGCCTATGTGCGATCGGCTAACACACTAAGTATCCTACTGTGGTACCTAATACTGTTTTACTTGGTTTCTATCATAATATAAGCATTGTGTTAATGAATGAACATATTTCAGTAATTGTATTGTTTACGTGCAAGTGTACTATGTACACAGTAAGGCTTCTGTACACAGAACATGAGTCATGTAATACATACAGTAACAACAAAGGACTGTTGTCCCTATTTAACAACATTTGCTGATACTCTAGTGTATATTACTATAGTATATGTACAGTACTATCACTAAAAGTACAGCTTAATTAGCTCAGGTAACACTTGTAAGTGATCGCTGTTTTCAGCATAACAACTCGCGCCATTCAACCACACAGGTAGCATATATTTACATTACTACCATTAAGTATGGTATCTTGATGTGAATATAACAATAAAACTTATGAAATTAATACACCAACATAATAAAAATCAAAAGAAAATGTATCATTTCAACATCACTACCCATTTACCCATGAAATTCTACGCAGAAAGTCTGAAGCAGGATGTAACTCTTGAGCCGTAAACTGTTTGGTGTATAGGGTAGTGCAATGTACATATCATATTTTATACTAAAATCTCTATAAACATGGACTCTGTACAGGTTATTTACATCAATTATTTATATAACGTGATTCTGCACAGAAGGACTGAAGTGGGAGATGCACAGGCAAGGAGAGATATTGCGAGACTAAGGCCGAGTCAGTGAGAGATGGGGTGTCATGCAACGTGGAGAGGGAAATGGCATGCAAAATGCCGGGTGCAAAGGAGCACGGCCGGTTTTATATTGCCATATCTCCAGATATGTATTTTTTTATTTAATAGGTTATTTGGTTCTCTGAATCCACGAAGAGAGACCCTGCGAATAATAAAGGTTTACTGTACCATTTTGGTCTATGCCTCCATAAGCATCAAGGTCCATCAAGAGAATTTGAATTTCCCAGGACCAAAAGATAAAAATAGTTAGGATAGCCTTAGAAAACAGGAATGAGGAGGATTTATTTTCTCATTACTCTGCTTACTTTTAAACACAGCCAAAAGAATTTCCTTTTCCTTTGGACAGTGACAGAGCCCTCTGGTTTAAGTAAAGGAAGAACTTTTAAGTCTGCATTAAAGAGTGCATATTTAAGGGTAGCACAGCACTTATGTTCTTTAGTTGTACCAGAGAGAGTTTCTTTTATGGTTAAATTGTATGCTTTTTCAGTTGAAGCATTAACTATCTGAGCAACAGCTCTTAACTGAGTACAGTTACTCCAAGACAAATCTTATATGTTGCCCTTCCAAAGATGATAGGCCTCCAGCTTCTCCAAATAAG
The DNA here is from genome assembly GCF_036898095.1 of Palaemon carinicauda. Taxonomy (NCBI): domain Eukaryota; kingdom Metazoa; phylum Arthropoda; class Malacostraca; order Decapoda; family Palaemonidae; genus Palaemon; species Palaemon carinicauda. The sequence goes on along the minus strand of NC_090741.1, from coordinate 93,285,154 downwards.
CACGTCTACAATCATCTTTAATCATCTTTAAAGGAGGGTTTGTCTTTCACTTGGTACTTTAGCACACGAGAAGGGATACGCCTATCAATTATGCTAACTGTTGACTAGATTCTCATTCAAAAGTCTCAAGACTTTTATACATAAGTGATCAATTCAAATTGAAAAGATCACTCAAAATGTCATTCTAGTCTGCTTGACATTATATATAAATCTTACATTGACATTACATCCTTCCTTGACCGATTGGATAGTACTAATGGGTTTTACTAGGTTACTCGTTCTTTGCCACTGAAATAAAACTTTATGGTTTTCAAAATGCTTCAGAGGTTATGATTCAGAAACGATAAAAGGTAAACCCTTCTGAACTTTGATAGTCAAAAAGGAAAACAAAATTTGGTTTTGTGAAGAAATGAAATAGGAAAGAAAGAGCAAAATATAAGAGAAACCTTCCAATTAAAAAGTTTTAATCTCCTGACGTAAAAAATTATATGTTTGTAAACATTATTTGAAAAACATTTCTCCCCTCTAAACTTTATTCCTTGTAAGTCTCTGTACCTTTTGCAAACCTACCTTTCATTGTTTTGCCCTAAACAATTTCAGAGTAAAGTGTTCCGAATTTATTACCTCCGCCAGGAGGTATTGTTTTCGGTTCGGTTTGTTTGTTTGTTTGTCTGTCTGTCTGTGGACAACGTAGAGGCCACATTTCTACACGGAATCACTTCAAACTTGGCCAAGTAGTTCCCCAATGTGTATGGAAGAACTGATTAAATTTTGGTCAAGGTCACCCCAAGGTCAAGGTCACAGGGGTCACTGGTGTCACTATGACATAAGTGGCCATATCAAGAGACAGAAATAAAGCACTGACTTTTGCATAAGCCAACAGGGAAGTCCTAGTCCAGGCGCAACCCATGGGTGATGTTCAAATTTATAAAGGTCAAAGGTCAAGGTCGAGCAAAAGGTCGAGAAATAAGCTGCTGGGGCGGAGGTCTGTGCTCTACTGAGTGCCCGTCTTGTTACCTCCGCCAGGAGGGTATGTTTTCGGTTCGGTTTGTTTGTTTCTCTGTTTGTCTGTCTGTCTGTGGACAACGTAGAGGCCACATTTCTACACGGAATCACTTCAAACTTGGCCAAGTAGTTCCCCAATGTGTATGGAAGAACTGATTAAATTTTGGTCAAGGTCACCCCAAGGTCAAGGTCACAGGGGTCACTGGTGTCACTATGACATAAGTGGCCATATCAAGAGACAGAAAACATTTCTACACGGAATCACTTCAAACTTGGCCAAGTAGTTCCCCAATGTGTATGGAAGAACTGATTAAATTTTGGTCAAGGTCACCCCAAGGTCAAGGTCACAGGGGTCACTGGTGTCACTATGACATAAGTGGCCATATCAAGAGACAGAAATAAAGCACTGACTTTTGCATAAGCCAACAGGGAAGTCCTAGTCCAGGCGCAACCCATGGGTGATGTTCAAATTTATAAAGGTCAAAGGTCAAGGTCATATTGGGTGCATTATATCAATGTCATATTAAGTATCAGTGGCAAATGAACAAAGATCACTTGAAGGTCAAAAGTCAAGCAGGTCACTTGAAGGTCAAGGTCACGTGAAGGTCAAGGTCACGTGAAGGTCAAGGTCACCTGAAGGTCAAGGTCACGTGAAGGTCAAGTACATTTGAAGATCAAGGTCACTTGAAGCCAAGGTCATGTGAAGGTCAAGGTCACGTGAAGGTCAAGGTCACTTGAAGGTCACGTGAAGGTCAAGGTCATGTGAAGGTCGAAGTCACATCAATTCATGATTCTAGGACATATGGCGCTCTAGGTCACCTTGGCGGAGGTATGTCCTCTACGAGGACCATGTCCGCGTTCAGGACTTGCTCACTTGTTTACTAATGATTCCTTTTTTACAGGAAATTCTGATAAACGTTATCAATTAGTAAACAGTGATTTTTTTTTATTCAGCTCAGGTATTAACAAGTATTTTAAAAAGATTTTAATCATATTTGAAAATAACACTGATGGATGAGTACGTCATCTATCCTTATTTTCTAATAGATACAATGTATTTTTAAGAAAATTAACGAGAAAACTAGTAATAAAAAGAGTAACATTTACCAAGAAGAAAATAAGAGGATCTAAATATCCCTTTTTTCTCCAAATTATATAACTAGTTTGGTTTTCTCTCTCTCTCTCTCTCTCTCTCTCTCCTCTCTCTCTCTCTCTCCTCTCTCTCTCTCTCTCTCTCTCTCTCTCTCTCTCTCTCTCTCAGATATGTTTACAGAACTTTAGAGGTTTTTATTGGATTGGCCAGTCATGTGGAAGGTGCAGTCACAGCTGTCCGATGACTTGGAAATATGAATACCAATCTTGTAATAAACATCGTTCTGAATTGTCATATAAAATGTGTGTATATAAGATTTATTCCCTATATATATATATATATATATATATATATATATATTATATATATATATATATATATATATATATATATATATATATATATATATATATATATATATATATATATGTGTGTGTGTGTGTGTGTGTGTGTATGTGTGTGTTTATGTGTATGCCCTTGCATTTGTGTTTATTCGGACTTGTGTAATTGTAAAATATGCACGTAAATACTATATATACTTTACACAATACTTTGTAAAGAGAAGCAAACGTTTCTAAGTCTCTGAAGTAAATACTGAAGAAGCTGAGTAAATGAGCTGTTTGTTGATAGGCATTTAGATGCTCATGCAATGGGCGTTGTGAAGCATTGATTTTCAAGCATGCCAATGTTTGTGCCATGATAAAAGTAACTCTTCTATCTGTAAATATTGGTAAGTTTTACATTATAATTGAAAATATAATTTTAGTAGAGGACTTATAACGGTTACATATCCTGTTTATTTTAGTTTGTTAATTTTTTTTAATTAAAGTTCCAGTACTGTATTCAATTGCAAGTTCTATTGGCAGACGATAGGGCTAACTGGGTAATGCACTAAAGACTAATGATATACGCATGTGATTAGCGCCCAAGCCACCCTTCCACAAAGCTAGGA
>NC_090741.1:93250394-93260394 GCF_036898095.1 Palaemon carinicauda | reverse complement strand
CCTGATAGAAGCCAAACTAGCACGGGTTTAGTTCTGCATTGTCAAGGCAGTGTAACTGCAAGTATGTCCCATAGAATGCTCGAAGTATGTGTCCTTTAACTGAGAGACTAGTTGGAGGAAGGTCTAATATGGTCTTCTTGCTGTGATGGTAGAGATGATGCCTTAGCTGGTCCATTGATTAACATGGTGTTCCAGATTTGAAGACGTTCACAAGATACTCTTCAACTGCCGCAAAGTCAATGTTGGTTGTATCCTTCCCAAATTCACAGAGATATTGAGCAGGCTTTGCTTTCAAACCAGAAGATTTAGTTCCAAATTTGCTTGATGAATCACAACCAGTAAGGTGATGGAGTGGTAGTATGACTTTGCGGATCTCAGGGTCCATCTTCTCTGCCAAGGTATGCAGTGGAATGTGTCTGGTTGCTTTTCCCACACCTGCTCTTATCCACAGTTCCTTGAGGCCATAACCTCTCAAGAGATTCCAGTAATGAAGTCCAAGTACCAGGGCATCTGTGTCATTTGACAATACGATGATTCTTGAAGCTCCACCCTTGACAGCATGCAGGGCATGTGGGATCATTCTCACGTCGGCCTCTTCAATTCTGTGATTCAGTTCAGGCAGTTGGATGCTGATATCATTAAAAACACCTCTGCATGGTTTGATTTCACTAAGTCCAAATGCACTCACCACTATGTCTGCTGTTTGCATTGGGTTCTCCAAAATGTGCTCCCGAATTAACCCTTGGAGCTTTGCTTTGTTCATAGATGAAGCCCAGAATGATTCCATGGTGACTGGTAATGGTGTTCCATGTGACCTATCATTCAGGTCAATTGGACTATTCTTACATCTCCTTGGTCGTTCACTGTCTCTAACTGAGCCCTCAATATATGTGTCAAACACAAAATCGATACGATTTGCATTGTTGCAAAGGCCATGCACATAACCCAGAAAATTTGTGCAGAGATCACCAAAGGTATTGATATTAACCGTTCGCATTCGACGCAAGTAACCCATGACATCCACAATTGCAGCAGTATTCGCAGGTGTCCATGCTGGTGGCTGCAGATAGTCCTTTGCATCAAGCAACTTCTCCAATTCATGGCAGAGGTCACTTTTGTTTGGTTTGACCATTAGCCCTTCTGAGTCAAAGAGATAGTTTGCGTCGATCAGGTCATAAGTGAGCAGGTCTTGTAAGTCATACCCTCGCACTCTGGCAATGTCCAGACAAAGTGCTTTCCTCATGATCAAAGTTGTCAAATGCGCCAATAGTAAATCTACTTCGATCAAACTGACTGGGAAGAGGGACCTGACCCCGATTTGATTCAGTGATATATGAAGCCATATCCCAATGATGGCAAAGAACCTCATCATAACTGGTTGCAAGTCCAAACCGATTGAAACTTGAGATGAGAGTTTTTGACCTGCAAGCATTGTATATTTCTTCTGAGTTCAGCATGTGCAGAGGAGTGCGCTTTTTACCATTGTTCACTATTTAAATCATGACCTGATAAACAGAGAGTATTTTTCTCATTTTTCCATCAGAAATGTCACAGTCATCCAGGTTTTTATGCTGTGAGTTGTCAGGGTCATTATAATTGCACTTCACATCAAAGTCAAACAGTGTTGAGAACACTTCGGCAACTTCATCTGGAATTGCTATGTCTCTGTACGCTTTCTCAAGTTCATTGGCGTCACAAAATTTGTCATTGAGATTAAAGTCCTCTTTCAAGAAACAATTCCTTAACAATAAACCACACTGTTTTAGTATATCTGAAGTCATTTCCCTATCAGAGTGTTGTAGCATACTATCTACAGCACTATTCTTGAAGAAGATTGTAGGGGCCTTTGCACTTTGAGGGGTGAAGAATGATACATCATTACCACACATATTTAGCAAATACAGTTTCACATCCCTGTTTCTGAAGGCAGTGACATCTTGATCACCACTCTGTACCACTTTATTGCAACTATCAGATACATATGACAAGTTGTAGCACCTCCCAGAGTTCAAACCTGGTTCAATGTTCTTCATTACATCTGCAAATATATCCAGCTTCTTTTGACCAATGGACGGCAACGCAGACCTGGAGGACTTCCTTTCTCCTTTCAAGATATATTTGCGGATGCACTCATTGTGACAGTACAAATCTGCCCCAAACACAGCATCTGCATCTTCCAAGTCACTGGTTCGCGTGTATACTTCATCCTGAAGAGACAGTGCAGCTCTCAGGAAGGAGTTTGCACGGCCTTCCTCCGAGATTCGCCCCTTCTTGTATACATTGTTGTGTTTTACATGGCCACATATGAAGCACGGCTTGGAGAAGATGTCTACAGTTTCTGTACGTGATGCTGGATCCCGTGCTGCAGTTGAGGAACGTCTCCTCATCTGACCACCAGATGAGGTACTCTGCTGTGCACCTGCGTCAGATGTTGCTGCCAGCTGCAATCTCTCAAGATTCCTTTTGTGTGTGTACCGTTTGTAGCAATCATTATTAACATGGTAGACAAACTTCGCCTGATCAACATGATTCAGTCCCTCTAACACACAGTCCCCTCTAATGCCAGCAGCTTGGATTACTGCTAATCTGCCATTCTCTGTCCCTGATGTATTAAGGTTGGGTTCATCTCTTAGGCATATGATGCACCTCTCAGGATCATTGGATTTGCTAGGTATCGGTGAAGCTGTCCGTCTCCGTTTTCTTGGGATATCCGCCATACTTGATGATGTCCCTATGTACTCGTCAGTCCTGAAAAGAAAAAAAAGAGCATTAACCCTTAATCGGTCACATATAGGAAAAATGTATGGTTTACTTTTTTGCCTTGGTATTATAATTCAACGATACTAGCTAAGATATTTTTGCTAAAAATGCTTTTTTGATAAATTAAATATTAAAATTACAAATTGTTACAAAATTAAAGTAATCAAATTCTAACAAACTAGTAAATATCTCCATTACTACCGGGTTTCAGAACAAACACCCCAACTAAAATTATGTCCAATGAGGTCCACTATCAAAACCAGGTGGGTAAGGGATGCAATTGAGAAATTTTGCCAATTTTCGCTATTTTCAACTCAACCTCAAAGGACTACTATTTGTGTTAGAGACTTCAATTGTTTTTCTAAAATTACCTAATATTGTATGGTATTCAGATGTGCATTCAAATAAACAGTTATATCTTCATGAGTTTTTTTTTTTTTTGTTGGCCTTCAAATGAAAGAAAGTCTTAATTCCAAGCATAAGTAAAATTACGTCACACTTTGACCTCTCGTGACCTTGAATTTCATCTGATGACCTTGAACTTGTTTTCATGTTGTAGATAACTAAACTAGCTTCAATTTAAGCACCAACACAATTGTGTGCAATGTTGTGTTAATTTTAATTTTCCGTACCCCTAACTTTTGGAGCGATTTTGCATCAGAGCATTTCTAACAAACTAGTGAAAGTCTCCATTACTGCCGGGTTTCAGAACAAACACCCTCGCTAAAAATGTGTCCAAGGTGGTCCACTATCAAAATCAGGTGGGTAATTTTGTGGACATAAAATGGATGCAAACACACCTTGGCTCCTGGACTAAATGCTCTAGAGACTGACCAAATTACATATGATCAGCACCCAAGCCCCCTCATAACCAAAGCTAGGAACAAAGATAGCCAGGCAATGGCTGCTGGTGACTCAGCAAATACACCTATAGGTTCCCCCAAACCGCCTACCCTTAGATTACAAGGATAGTTTGTTTGCAGCGAGCGAAGGAACTAACGAGTTTTAACGGGATTCGAGCCCCAGTCTGGCAATCACCAGGCAAGGACGCTACAACCAGGCCACCGAAACCCTTTGCTTTTGCAGAGAATTTATTGATAAGGAATGATAAGATGATGGAAAGATAGAATTGTAAGTTTTGAGAAAAATTATATTTTAGTGGAGGGTTTCCTGACTATCGAATGTAGAACCACACATGTCGTTGCAGTAGAATAAAAATATAACCACCAGCCACTAACGAACAAGTGGATGCATTTTATGCCAGTGATTTCAATGATGAATGTGTTATTGTCCAATAACTAGACGGAATTATTAACAATAAGTCTTGTTCAGTGAACCCTACTTTGATTTACATTTTAGAAAGTTAAGTTGTCTGTAAAATGGGTAGTATAAGTATTGGTACCAGAAGAAAAAGTTACCATAGTGAAAACTTCCTGAAAGTTATAGATTCGTTTACAAGGTGATCCGGGCCTATATATAGGAGAAATGTTAAAAAATATGATGCTATCACCTCTTTGAACCTTAGTTAAAGGTCCAATACAATTATTGGAGACCTTAGGCTTCTCTATCTCCCTATAACTTAAGGCAAGGTCAGGACATCTATTAAATTATGAAAGCGGGAAAAGGGTGTCAAGAAAGATAGAGTATAATGAAAATCAACAAGCGGTAATAATCTTACTCTTGGGCATTTACTCCACCCACCCAGTACAAGGGACATTGGCTGAAGACATGACTGTGCCTGCAAACCTGAGTTCTAAGGTATTACTTAACAAACATTGTCAGCCAAATACTTTAAGTAAAGAATATAAGCAATAGGAGCATCCATTATAAGCTATAACTGGGGTAGGAAAAGCAGGATGCTAAACACCCAAGGGCTCCAACAAGGAAAATAGCCAAATGAGTAAAAGAAATAAGGGCATAAATAAATAACAAAAGAAGTGATTAACAATCTAATTAAATGATTTTGAGAACGGTAACATCATTACAGAAATCTTTCATATATAAACTATAAAAAAACAAAAAACAAAAACAAAAATAAGAGGAAGCAAAATAAGGTAGAGCAGTGTGCCCGAGCGTACCTTAAAGAAAGAGAACTCTAACCCAAAACAGTAGAAGAGCATGGTATAGAGGCTATGACACTAACCAAGACTGGAAAATAATTGTTTAATTGTGTACCATCTTCACCTAGAAGAGCTGCTTACACTGCTAAAGAGTCACTTCTACCCTTACCAAGAAGCAAGTAGCCACTGAACAATTACAGTATAGTAATTAACCCCTTAAGTGATGAAGAATTGGTTGGTAATCTCAGTGTTGTCAGGTGTATGAGGACAGGGTAGAATTTGGAACTACTAGGCCAGACTATTCGGTGTATGTGTAGACAAATGAGCCGTAACCAGAAAGAGGAATCCAATGTAGTATTGTCTGGCCAGTTAAAGGATCCAATAAGATTCTTGTGTTAGTATCTCAACAGTTAGCATTTTCTATGTAAATATATATATATATATATATATATATATATATATTATATATATATATATATATATATATATATATATATATATATATATATATATACATATATATATATATATATATATATATATATATATATATATATATATATATATATATATATATTTATATGTATATATATATATATATATATATATATATATATATATATATATATATATATATATATATATATATATATATATATATATATATATATATATACATACATATATATACATACATATATATATATATATATATATATATATATAATATATATATATATATATATATATATATATATATATATATATATATATATATATATATATCTATCTATCTATATATATATATATATATATATATATATATATATATATATATATATATATATATATGTGTGTATGTATGTATATATATTTATATATATACATATATATATATATATATATATATATATATATATATATATATATATATATATACATATATATATATATATATATATATATATATATATATATATATATATATATATATATATATATATATATATATATATATATATATTTATATATATATATATATATATAAATTCATGATATTGTGATTTGATGATTTAGTTGACATTCCAATCAAAGCCACCAAAACACATAATGGAAATTGCAACATTCAAAAGGTTTTAGGATTTTTAAATTATTGTTTTCCCTATTGTTTTTTAGTCTTATATCCATTCTGAATAATTAATTTTGGTTAATAAAAATAAAAATACATTTATTAGACTGGTTAAACTTATCTCCATTCAAATTTATTGCAATCCGAAATCAACATATTTAAAAGAATTATGTTTCACCCATTTATATACAAAGAGAGAGAGAGAGAGAGAGAGAGAGAGAGAGAGAGAGAGAGAGAGAGAGAGAGAGAGAGAGAGAGAGAGAGAGAGAGAGAGAGAGAGAGTAAATTGCTAAAGTAACAAGTCGCCTCACCAGCAGTTCATTGATAATAGGTCCCTTATCGAAGGGATTTCGCAATGACGTCTTGAATTCCACGAAGTTTTCCTACCATACACTATTGTAATCAGTAGCCTACTCATACGTTAAAGGACAGTAATACCACTTTAGATTATTATACTTATCATGTCTCATATTTGTGTATATTGATGTTATTTCCCATACTTTGTTTGTTTGTTATTTATTTATTTTTCTGTCTGATTTAACTTTTTTTCTTAGGGAGAGTTCACTGTGAGCCAGTTTAGCTTTGACGATTTTTTTTCTACTTGTTTGTTCGTATATATCTTGAATAATAGTTTGTTGCAATAACAATATCAGTTATATATCATTAGTAAAACAATAGCTGCTCCATATCATTTCTGAGGACAACATTAATTAGACAAGTAACCAGGGGAAAAACATATGATAATTTGGATTTATTATCAGAGTACAGACAAAATTCAATTGTTTTGTCAGTGATTACGTTCTATCAATAGTTTTATTCATTAAACATTAAGTCATAGTAATAAAGCGTCTTAAGATCTAGAATAAAAGGATATCGTTCATGAAAGGATCGGTTAGTTTTTCTTTATTAATCCGGATACGAGTTTATTACAGGAAATGCTGTATATCGTGACTGATAATATTGCAAGTTTACTTGGATATTATTCCTTTTAGATTTAGGGGATTTTGACAAAAAAATACGTTATCATTACCTCCGCCAACGGAGTTGGAAGGAGGTTGTTATGTCCTTGTTTGTGTGTTTGTTATTTGCATGTGAGCAGCTTCCTAACCACAATTTTAATCGTAGAGTAATGAAACTTGCTGGAATTAACTGCTATGTAAAAAGCTGGAATGATTTAATTTTAGAAGTTAATGTTAAAGGTCCCGGTCAAGCAAAATGTCCAATTCATGTAATCAGCATAAGTTTGGTCATTGTTGTCCCAGAGACTTCAAACTTGGTTCATATTTAATTGTATGAAAATCCACATTAATTAATGCATGTTAAGGTCAAGGTTGAGAATTAAGCTGCTGTGGGGGAGGTCTGCACTCTATTGAGTGCCCCTCTAGTACAGCAATTATTTGAGTGTATATCCTTTATCTTCATTGAGAGAGATATGTCAAGTAATTGTTGACAATGTTTTGAGGATCAGAAAACCTCAACCTTAGGGAGAAGAATTCCGCAGATGATATTGAGATAAAAAACATTTATGTTATTTCTTTTCAGACTGATTAATGATGACATTAACCTTTACAAAATCTTAGTTTTTGAACTATATTATTAAAAGAATTCCTACCGTTTCAATTTAAAGGTGCATATGATAAAAGAAAAAATATGTTTTTTCAATTTTCCTTTGCATATTTTGCATAGTAACAAAAACAAGAGCCATAACTCGATTTAGAAAAAATGAATTGCAGAACATTTAGATTAAAAAAAAAAAACCATTTCAATGAAAAAAATAAGATCTAAAGAGATTTTTCTGCTTTGCGAACAGATTATTGAGTTACATCATGTGATAATTTGGCCCTATCAAAAGCAAATAGCGTTATCTTCGTAACTACGTTAAATTAGATGATAATTACGTTATGCAGCATAACAGCATTATGCCAAACGGCACGTGGGTTTTATTATATAATTCGGGACACACCTAAACCTAATTAGATCAGGTGTTTTGCGTTTAATATTTCTATTGATCTTTTTCGTTCCATTTTCAACTTTTTGAGTCTCTTTTCTTTGCTGATTATGGCCAAAGGCTTCTTGAAGGATGAAACTTACTATGATTATTTCATTTCTTTGTTTATTATTATTATTATTATTATTATTATTATTATTATTATTATTATTATTATTATTATTATTATTATTATTATTATTATTATTATTATCAATTGCTAAGCTACAACCCTAGTTGGAAAAGTACGAAAATAGCCCAGTGAGGGGAGGAAACAAGAAAAATAATCTTTTAAGAAGAGTAACAACATTAAAATAAATATCTACTATTTAAATCATAAAAACTTTAACAAAACGAGAGGAAAAAAAAAAGACAAAACAGCGTGCCCGTGTGTAACTTCTAGCAAGAGAACTCTAACCCAAGACAGTGGAAGACCATTGTACAGAGGCTATGGGACTATGGTTTTAGTTCTTTAAGGGTTTTTGTGGCTGAAGTGGTAACGTCCCTAACTGGTAAACGCCACACTGGGGTTCGAGTTCCGCTCAAGCTGGTTAGCTTCTTTGGTCGCTGAAACCTCACCATCCTTGTGAGCTAAGGATGAGGTCTTTAGGGGAGCTTATTGGTCTGTCTACTAGGTCATCAGCAGCCATTGCCTGGTCCTCCTTGATCCTAGCTTTGGTGAAGAGGGGTCTTGGGCGCTGATATAGTCAGCTTTTAGGGCATCGTCACTATCCCTTGCCTCTGCCATTCATGAGTTGCCTTTAGATCTTCAAGTTTGTACATAATACCTTCCATGCTTCATTTTATCAGGTAAATTCAATCTTATGAATTTCTTATAATCTTAAGAGCAGAGGCCGATGGTATGGAAGCTATGCTTTCCTTATTTGATAAGTGCTTGAAGAAAATAATTGTGAAATTAAATCTGAAAGATATTGAAGCCTTACCCAACATGGAGGTCATGAATAATTATTGTGAAAGATGCACTGTATTAATATGATAAGAAAAAGCAAGGAAAGTTATTAATCCCATTGGAATCGTCCCTTTCTAGCAATATGTTGGACATAGGTTCGAGTCCGGCTTAAGCTCTTGTTTCTTTTAATGTCTGTAACCTCACCCTCCTTGTGAGCTAAGGACTTTGGTTTAAGGTCTATATGCTGAGTCATCAGTAGCCAATGCCTGGCCCTCTTGGTATTAGCTTGGGTGCAATGTTAAAAATTTACAGTTAAAAAAAAAAACTGTAAAAATCTTGGGAAAAATGTTGCCAGGCATTTATCGTTTTTAAAACAGAGATATTACGGTCACCAACTCGTAAAAGAATAATAGAAAGGTGGGCTAAAAATTACGGTCGCCAGTATTTTACTGAAATGCGGCTGAGAACAGTATATTTTTTACTGAGAATTTCCGATTAAAATTAGGTTTTTTTTTTTTCTTTTTTTTTTTTTTTAACAGTGTGGTTACGGTCCCTGACCACTGATCATAAGTTTACATGGTCAGTCTCCATAGGTATTGCCACAGACCCTGCCCTCTGCCATTTATGAGCAACTTTTAAATCTTTATAAAGAAGTGAAATTAGATCTGCATAGAATATATATCACCTGATCTTCTATTCCAAAACTTTCTTGCATATTTTATGTTGATTTGTGGAACTGTTTTGTAACTTGTGGCTGTCTTCTTCTGAAATCTGATTTCACTTTACACAAGGACGTATTCAAATACGTGTAATACATTTCTCCCTTAATACAATATGCATATATGAAATCACGCACTGTAATTAATATTAAAAAGCAAGTAAAAATTCATCCATATATATTTTTACATTCTCATGAAAGTTTGCTAACGCAGACCCGATTATGGAGATGTGTATTTGTATAGAAACAAGGTAAGATCAAAACTGTAAAATAAAAATATCTAGAATTTTTTTTTATTTATTGCCCAAATACATGGCTAATTAAGAGCATAATTAGGTAACCTTAATTAAAAGACTGCCCTGAACAAAAGCCCTTAACCATTTTATATCTCAGGGATGATTCCCAAAGTATTCCAATATACTTTCTTTTTATTCAT
>NC_090741.1:93228349-93244894 GCF_036898095.1 Palaemon carinicauda | reverse complement strand
AGAAATAATTACTAATGATGATACATCTCTGTTTCCAGGTAATTATTATGGTTAATAGAACTTCCTACCAAATACAAAATCCCACAGTGGCGACGTAACGGACGACGGACAAGCAGGGAGAAGCAAGCAGGGAGAAGCATTGGAGCCTTTGTACAAAAGACGGCCAGCACAAGAGAAAGTTCCGTTCTTACATTGGAAATCAAGAGTAAAATCGCCCAATGAAGATTTTACCAGCAGCAGAATAGGAATTTCATCAAATACACAAAAGGGTGAAATTTTAAGTTGGGTAGGTAGGAAGTATACTTGTGACTGCAACTTAACCTACCACAAGGTAAGCAAAACAAAATGCCTTTTAATATAGAACCGCCACCATGTTTCAGCGTCACTGCTGAGACCTAATTCTGTTGCAACACGATGGCAACAGTGGTGTGAGGAATTTAAGATTTATTTAGAAGCATTAGGGAACATGAAGGATGCACAAAAGAAGGCATTATTACTTCATACAGCAGGTAGGGAAGTTCGGGAAGTGTTTAAGACTTTGCAGCCTACAGATGACACAAGTGAAGCTGCAATTAAGGCACTTACCACATATTTTTGCTCCTCAAGTCAATAAATTTTTTGAAAGATACCAGTTTTCAGCGCAAGCTTATCAGAAAGAAAATGAAAGTTTAGATGCATTTGTGACTAGACTAAAGAATTTAGCTGTTTCATGTGAATTTCTAGAGTTAGAGAATGTTATCATAGATCAAGTAATTGCACATTGCACATCAGAAGAGCTAAGAAAGAAATTATTGCAAGATAAAGATTTAACATTAGAAAAGGTATTGATAACAGGCAGAGCTTTAGAAACATCAAATAGGCAAAGTCACATAATAGGTAGTTCTACAAGCAATAGAATGGAAAATTCTAAAATTAATACAATAGGTTCTAAGTGGAAAACCAATGAGAATCAGAGAAGGTATATGTCAAAGCCTAGTCATAGAAAAGTGCCTAACACTAATGTTCATAAATATCAGAATCAGGCTTATACACAGAAACAACAGGAAAAACCCAAGTGTTTTAGGTGTGGGTAAAAACTGATCATCTTGCATACGAAGCAAGGAAATGCCCTGCTACTGGACAGACATGCCAGAATTGCAGAAAGCTAGGTCATTTTGCAACTGCTTGTAGATTTCCTAAACAGTACGCAAAGAAAATAAATGCTACAGTTGATACTATGGGTCAAGAGAATAATGAGGAAAATGTTCATGATAATCAGGTTAGTTCAGAAACGGATTTTGCGTTTCACATAAATTCAGTCAATAAAGGTGCAAAGAAACATATCATGGTAGAAGTAATCATAAATGGTAAACCAATTTTGATGCAAGTTGACACAGCAGCCGATGTATCAATTATGTCTGAGAAAATGGCTAAAAGCATTCCTAATTTGTTATTAGAAGGTACAAATAGAGTTTTGAAAAGTTATAATGGTTTTGATATTCAGGTAATAGGGGTTTCGAACGTAGAAGTACAGTACAAAGAACAGAAATTAGAGAGAATGCCATTAACAGTAGTAAAAGGTAATGGACAAACTTTGCTAGGTTTAGATTGGCTATAGTATTTGAAGTTAGATTGGCCTAGTATTTTGAAGGTTGCAGGTAGACAAGATGAAAACAAAAATGAAATGTCTATGAATGATATCCTATCAGAGTTTCAAGACGTATTTGAAGATAAAATAGGTACAGTAAAGAACGCAAAGGCAATTTTAGTTTTGAAACCTGACAGTTCTCCTAGATTTTTTGCTCCGAGACCAGTACCATATGCATTGAAAAGTGCAGTTGAAACAGAAATCAAGAGATTAGAAAGTGAAGGTTCTTGGGAAAAGGTCACATATTCAGATTGGGCTACACCATTAGTTCCTATTGTGAAGGAAAGTGGACAGGTTAGGTTGTGTGGAGATTACAAAGTAACGTTAAATCCACAACTGCAAGTAGCTCAACATCCCTTACCAAAATCCGAAAGACATGTTTGCAACTATGTCAGGATGCAGTGTTTTTTCTAAATTAGATTTAAGACAAGCATTTCAACAGCTTCCCATGGATGAAACTTCACAAGAATTATGTACAGTAAATACATCCTTAGGTTTGTTTAGGCCAAAGAGATTACCTTATGGAGTTGCAAGTAGTCCAGCTATATGGCAACAAACTATGGATAAGATTTTTTCAGGAATGCAAGGAGTATTCATTTTTATAGATGATATTTTAATTGCGGGTAAAGACACAAGAGAACATAGAGAGAGATTGCGAACAGTTCTGAAGAAGTTGAAGGAACATAATATTAGAGTAAATAAGAACAAATGTATTTAGAAGTTGATTCAGTGGAATACTTAGGTTTTGTAATAAATGGCAAGGGTATTCACAAAACTAAAGAGAAGATTAAAGCTGTACAATCAACAAAAGTGCCAGAAAATGTTAAGGAATTACAATCATTTCTAGGTTTAGTAACATTTTATGGGAATTTCATTCAGAATTTGTCTACAATTGCACATCCATTGTATAATCTGTTGAATAAGGGTGTAGAATGGAAGTGGACAAAAGAGTGTCAGGAATCTTTTGAAAGAATCAAGCAGGAAATAACATCACCTACATTCTTAGTACATTATCGAATGGATTTACCAGTTAAATTAGTTTGTGATGCATCAAACATAGGTCTAGGTGCAGTATTATCTCATGTAATGCCAGATGGAACAGAAAAAACCAATTGCATTCACTTCTAGAGTATTGAACAAGGCAGAAAGGAATTACTCTCAATAGAAAAGGAAGGTTTAGCATTAGTTTATGGAGTTAAAAAATTCCATATGTATCTTTATGGTAGGAAAAAGTTCACACTTGTTACAGATCATAAACCTTTATTAGCAATATTGGGTCCAAAAGCAAGTTTACCTACGTTGGTAGCTGCAAGACTACAACGTTGGGCAGTTACGTTAGCAGCGTACCACTATGATATAGAATACCGTCCAACATCAAATATGGGTAATGCAGATGCTTTATCCAGATTACCCGTAGACAAAGCTCCAGAAGAGTATGATGACAGTGTTCTGTTAATTTCAGTATGTAATGTACCAATAACTGCAAAAGATGTAGCACACAGTACCAAGCAAGACCCAGTACTTAGTAAGGTTTTGGAGAGTTTAATGACAGGTAGGGACTTATGTGGAAAGGAGGAAAATTGTAAACCGTATAAGGATATATGGTATGAACTGAGTGTGACACAAGGAATAGTGATGAGAGGTTCCAGGGTAGTTATTCCTAATTCACTGAGAAATAAGGTTTTGTCTGAAATACATGCTGATCACCAAGGTATTGTAAGATCAAAGTCAATTGCGAGAACTTTTGTATGGTGGCCAGGTGTAGATAAAGATGTGGAATGTTATATAAAGAATTGTATGAATTGTGTTATGCAACAAAACAATCCTCAATTTGCTAGAATGCACCCGTGGGAGTTACCCAGGTATCCATGGCAACGAGTGCATATAGATTTTGCAGGTCCTTTTTTGAATTATTTGTTTTTGATAGTAGTAGATGCTTACAGTAAGTGGCCAGAAATTATCCCAATGAAGACGACAACGTCTTACGCCACAATAAAAGAGTTAATGCAAATTTTTTCAACGCATGGTATTCCAGAAAGAATTGTTACAGATAATGGTCCACAATTTACTTCACAAGAGTTTAAAGAATTTTGTAATGTCAATGGTATAAAGCATACATTTTCAGCTACATATCATCCATCCACTAATGGAGAGACTGAAAGATTTGTTCAAACGTTTAAGCACAATATGAAGTGTAGAAGAGCAAATTCAAGTAATATATTTTTGCATGTGTCAAAATTTTTATTGTCTTATAGAACAACGCCGCACAGCACAACAGGCGTGGCACCCTCAAATTTGTTAATGGGAAGGAGGATAAGGTGTAAGTTAGATTTGTTGTATCCAAGTTTGCAAAGTGATTTAGAAGATAAAGGGTATAAACAAATAGCAAAGTTTCCTAATGTAAGACATTTTTTACCTTTGTCTGATGTCATGGTAAGATCGTACAACACTCCAGAGAAGTGGGTACCAGGAGAGATTGTAAGAGAGATAGGAAATTTACATTATGATGTTCGTGTTGGTGATAATGTTGTAAAACGTCATGTTGATCAATTACAGCCGTTAAACAGAAAGACAGTAGAGCATGTGAATGTTAGAGATGTGAAACTTAAAGAAGTAGTTAGATCAAATGAGTCAAGTATTAACCAAGATGGTCCAACATCCAATGTAGATTCAGAACCAATTCATGTACCAGTACAAGATGAGGTTAAAGTGCTTCCTAATAGGATTAACAGAGGAAAGCCCCCTGAGAGATTAGATTTATGAATATTTTTACAATGTCAAGTTAAGGGGGAGGAGACTGTTATGTATTATTGTAACAATGTACTATATTATTTCAAGTGTTTCAGGTATTGCACAACATTGCATCATATTGCATGAATAAGACATGTTATGCTTTGATCATAAGAGTAATGATTTGTTTTGGTATTAGGATTCAAACATTTGTTGGTTACCTCAGATAAGATAGGATTCTTTATGATTTATGCTGGAGTAGGATTTAAGTCTTTTCAGAGCGATGCTCTTTTGTTTAGCAATGTTTTGGTTAGTGAGATTTGTGTAAGACGCTCCATATGCACTTGAGAGTCAGCTGTCACAAAGAGAAGTTCATAATGTAGTCTTTTATACATTAAAGACGTATTTTATTAATACCAACGTATTATTATCCATCAAGCACACAGCGACGAAGATGAGATCAGCTGAGAAATAATTACTAATGATGATACATCTCTGTTTCCAGGTAATTATTATGGTTAATAGAACTTCCTACCAAATACAAAATCCCACAAGAACATATGGGGACGTGCTCTGCCGGCTGTGTACCCACTGCAGGGCTGTGGAGGCATCGGACCACACTGTCGTAGAGACGTATGTTTCTGGACGTAATTCTATCAGATACTGGGCTAGTCGGCATCCAAACAGGAGTGCGGTCAACTCAAGCTTGGGAATAGACTGACTCTCGTCCAATTCCAGCATACGTTTAGGGGTAACTCGTGCCTTGGCTGTGAGGAGCTGGCATTTACCTTCAATTGGGACCACGTAGCAAGCCACTCCAAAGGCTTGTTTGGAGGCATCTGCAAACACATGTAATGCAGCCTGGTGACCCTGATGTGCATTTCGAGGCACCTTAATGTTCTCGAGACCCTTGTATTTTTTAAGAATGGCACCGAGCTCGCGGATCAATTCTTCGGTCAGGCGTGAATCCCAACTTTGATCCATCATCCAGAGTTTCTGAATGAAGAGCTTGCCGAGGATAGTGACCGGTGAGATCAGGCCAATAGGGTCGTAGATGGAAGAAAACAGAGAGACAACCTTCCTCTTGGTGTTGACGTGTGAATAGTCCTCTAACATCAGTCCTGAGGGGAGCTTGACGGCTAATGTGTCATCTGCGGTGTTCCAGTCCAGACCGAGGTAATCTTGGGGACCCGTTTCGGTGAAGTCTCCCGAGATGGGGGCATTAGTGGTCCATTTGGCAAGGGGCATGTTGGCTTCCAGCATAATTTTTTCTATGGACTGTCTTTCGCTAAGGATGTCCGTGGGCGAGTCGTAGCAACGTTGAAAGTTGTCAACGTAGAAGCTTGTTTTAAGCTGTGAAGCAAGACTACTCGTTTGAGCATCCAGGTGGTGTTGGATTGTCTGGTTGAGCAAATATGGGCTCGAGGTGGCCCCAAACAGGACCACTTTGAAGCGGTATGCAACAACTTCGGACATACTGGAGTCCTTAAAGAAAAGAAACCGACAGTAATCACGGTGTTCCTGAGCGATCTCAATCCGCAGGAAAGCCTTAGAGATGTCTGCCGTCAAACCAAATGGCCTTTCCCTAAACCGGAGGATCATGGACTGAATTTTTGAGGCCAAGTTTGGCCCGGTGTACAAGGATTCATTCAGAGACCTTGAATTTGGTCCTGATTTAGCCGAGGCATTGAATACTATGCGCATTGGTGTGGAGGTGGAATTTTTGAGGACAGGATGATGGGGTAGGTAGTGCATTTGTCCGTCATTATGAGGTTCTAGCTCGACCGGCTCGATAAAGCCCTCCTTCATGTACTCGTCAAGGATGGCTTGGTACTTGATGAATAACTGAGGGTCTTTAGATTTTTTAAGGGACATCAGCTGGGCAAAAGCCCTACCAAAATTTATCTCTGGTCGGCTATCACTCTTGAAGGGTAGTTGCACTGTGTATCTTCCGTTTGCGTACCGCGTAGTACGCTTGAAGAGATCAACGGCCTGTGCCTCAAGATGGCTGAAGGGTTCATTGCTTATGCCCACAGCATCGAGTTTCCAAAGATTCTCGACGGGGGGCTCTACTCCCACAGAGTCTGTTACGCTGATGCGGTTTAGTGTGAGCGACAGACTATCAACCTCTGGGGGTTCTGTCCCTTCTCGTGACCAATCTGGCAGCTCTCCCCAAACCACATATCCACCTGGTGTACTGAACAAGTTGACACCCTTGATGTTGTGAGTGCGCTTCAGGAGTCGGGGAAGGTAATCGGCTCCGAGGATGATCTCTATGCCAGTGGCATTGTCATCTGGTTGCCTGTCTGCAAGACGTAGACCACTAGCCTCTAGAGTGCGAACTGCATGGGTATATCCAGGCGTCCTTATGTTCTTCCCCACGTTCGGGTTGACAATGGCAACGACCTTATGCTTGCGGCGACCAATTTTCAAATTGAACTGCACCAAGTCTGAACATTGAGGTGGTTCGTCCATGTTGAACGAGTTGAGTCGGAACACGATTTTTCCGACAGGAGCAAGGTTCAGTGACTTGACTACGTTGGGATGAACAAATGTGCGTTGGGCACCACAATCCAGGAAAACTCGGGTGGTGTGTTTAAGTTTTCCATTAATTAGATCGCCAGTGAAGGTGGGTAGAACAGCAGGGTTTATTTCGTTCGCCTGGTTGGTTTGCTCAGTCTCACTCGAGGCTATCTGATTAAGTTGAACAGAAGGTGGGTCTGTTCTTGGCCCATCAGGTTGGTGACCCACGGTCAAGATGTTAGGGCAGAGAGGCAATTTTTGACCACGTTGGCAGTTCTGGCATTAAACATGGGCGGCGCAATCACGGGTAACATGTTGCGTCGAAAAACATTTAGTGCAACAGCCTAGTTGGTTCAACCGCGTTATTCGACTATTTGAATCGGGGAACCGGGGGCATTTTGTTGATGAGTGACCATTGTGGTCACAGAAAACACAATTGTACCGAACAGGGTTACCTGTTGGTGGGGGAGCTCTGGCCGGCTCCGGTGCACGCTTCTGAGTGGGTTTTGCTGGGTTTTGGGTTGGAGTAGATGGTGTCTTCGGCTTAAGGGCATCACTAGTCGTTCTATGGAAGGGCTTAGCCAATTTTGTAATTGAATTGCCGTTTACTCCAGAGTTAGAAGGTTTAACAGGAAGCCGGTCTTTGCTTGGCTCCGTCAACAGTTTGGCTAGCTCCTTTGTGCGTGCATGTTCGTATAGTCCGTCCTTTAACTCTTGCAAGGACACGGATGTGCTATTGTAACGGCGATAAACTGTCTCCAAGAGAGTGGGGTTTAGCTTACTCAGGATGGCATGCTCCAACAGATCTTCGGACAAGGAGGCTTTGGTCACTTGCACGTATTCTTCCTCAGCATTGTTCCACTCCATCAGAAACCGTCTGAGGTCAGGGCCATCATCCGCTGGGGGGGCTCATACTAAAGAGCTTCTTACGCAGCAAATGACGGTCAAGATCAGGGGATTCGTACTCCTGGATGAGGTTAGCGATGGTCCTCTCGTACAAACCCTCTGTCCAGATCCTGTTTCCAGCAAGACGCCGGGCTGGTCCTCTTAGGCACCGTAGAAGGATCTTGTACTTATCCGCTGGGGAATATTTGGGAGATTCGTGTATGGTTTGACGGAAAAGGCTCCACCAACCCGTCCAACGTTCCCTACGACCTTCAAAAATGGGGGGATCAGGCTCAGAGGCAACGGACACATAAACAGTCTGCGGGTTTGCGCCAGGTGTTTGATTCTGGGCTTGGTTGCCAGTGGTCTTATGGAACACAATGCTACTGAAGGCCGTTTCAATTCGTTTTGCACAGTCAACCAGCATTGGGTAATTCGCCACCACGGTCGGATGTTTATAATGAGACCGCCAAAACTGTTTGTATTCATTGAGTTTGTCCCTGATGCCTCCGATGTGAACACTAAAGTGATCCAACCCAGGGGACGACATGCGTGAAAGATCTACTGTACTTAGGCTATGGAGGGCCAGATCTGCGTCCTCGCATAGAAATTTGAAATCGACCTCCTGTTGCTCAAGCCGTAAGTTAAGTTCCTCCAAGCTGAGAGCTTCAGCCTGAGGTTGTGGAGGGTTACCGAGATTAAGAATTTGTAAAGACATTTTGGATGAAACCCTTGGATGTGCGGAGTTTGCAAATTCAAAGTTAAATAAATTCTTAAGATTTATGGGTATGTCTGAGGAATGGAAACTCACCCTACAAGAAGTGACCATGGATTGGTTAAATGCACAATGAAAAAGTGTGGCAAGTGGCAATGACAATTTACAACTATACAGTATAGGCTAGCACCAAAATGACAAAAGTAAATAGAACTTAGTCGGAAAAAATTACTCAATGTGACTAGTAGCACATGGAAATCGCAAAACAATTTAAACACCACTCGCGCTAAGGCTAAAATTGAAATTACCTCATGCAAAGGATAACTAAATCTCACTCACAACAGCGGACATTACATAAAGCTTTCCTCACACAGAGGTTAAACGTAAAAGTTTCTCACAAAAAGGACAAAAGTGCAAATTTACGCTGAGGCTGAAGGTAAAATTATTGACGCACTTGTCAAGTGGTAATCACAAGTAAAATAGGATATGCTACACATGGGTAAGACGACCTTTAACAAATTTTTTATTGACTACGTGAAATTGTAGACTTAGCAATATCGCGCTAAAAGTTCTGTGACCAAGGGCACGGGGTTAAGCTTACAAGAGGGGTTAGTAAGAAAATTACAGCACTTGCACAAAGGATGGTAAACCGAGGTACAAAATTATGGAAAAAAGTAGATTGGCAAATTAAGTCGAACAGAGTAAAATGAACGGTGCTCGCCTGGAGCAGTAAACAATGAAGTCTGAACAACGAAAGTGATATACCTTAGTTCCAGTGTCTCGGAACTTTCTGGTTAAATGCCAAAACTAGGTGAACAGATCATATGAACCGACGGGCATAGAACTTCGCAAGTTAATAGTAAAACATGCAGCATGCAACCTAAATCGATGACCTGAACATATATAGTTCTGTCGTCTCAGAACTCATAAATAAACCTGGTTACACTGTCTTCCTTAAGCGTGTGTCAAATACTATAAAATTACAAAACTCTTCTCTCGTTCCAACTCAAGTCTGGGCATTACACTTTCTACAATGTGGCTGGTGCATGTGGGTAAGTGTGGTATAGCGAGGTATTTATAGCTTAATCAAGCTAGGTTATGTTAATTTAATGATCCAAAAGTCAAAGGCGAGAGATCCGGTTCGAAGGACCACTCGTGTGGAGAATTTTTATGTGAATGGCTGAGTGGGAACTTAGTCCAGGAAAGTCTCCCTACGGCAATTACCCAAAGCTCAACAGGGGAGGATAATGAGCACTTACTCTCGGGACACAAACGCCCTGCTAATACTTTACTGCCATAGTTCACTAACCTTTCCCCCTTAAATACAAAAGGAGGCAATTTTACTGTCCAGAGGCCGGAGAACTCCACACGTTAATTCTGAAATAATTTATGGCCTACTCTAGCTTTGTCAGGGCTAGAGTCATCTCACTCTAAGGCTCTGTTTCGATTCCGTCCCAGTGACCCCAGTGAGATGCTGTACAGGTATCTTACGTTAATGCAACTAGAGACAAAAAAAAAAAAAGGGGGTGGAACAGTGGAGTATAAAAGTATAAAGTAAAGTTAAATGGGGATCTTCACCTTCAAAGCACTAAGTAAAAGAGCGTACACTCGCTGATACCAACTTACCTGTTTAGAGTAGGTTACTTTCAACACCTTGGGTACTTCTGACCCGTCCCATAGTATAAATTAGCTAAATTCATATAATGTGGTTAAAGATACCAAAATATGTAATCTATTCCAAATGATTTATTACAGAAAAAGGAATGGAAATAACTCGATGATTTTAACACAACAAATTAAAAATTGGAAAAAAATATCAGTAACTCAATTATAAGTTTACATGTGATAAAATGAATAAGTGAATTTACAACAAAACTTGAAAACGTTAAACGGAATTAACACGTGGATTAAACCTCAGACAGAATAAATAAGTCAAAACATTCTGATCAACAATTTGTGCGGTAGGATGCTGTGAGGTTCCAACATGTGGTCAGTGACCTCAAGCAATTACCAAGATCAAAAAAAAATATGAATACATTAATTTCCATGCACGCAGCCCGAAAGATGTAATGCCAAAATAATACCTAAACTTAACTTATGAGAAATTGAAACTTATCTAAAGGGGGAATGGCCATTAGTTAAACTCACAAGATTTTTATATGTTGTGGGCGCCCGTGTCCTAAATGTGGCGGTCTTCAGTTTGCTCACTAGGCCTACAGCACTTATTCTGCAGAGTCAACGGCCCCCTCCAAGCTCTCCAACTAGCCCCCAAGACTGGAACCGACGTGCTGTAGAATTAGCAGCTATGCACTAACACTGGTCATCTGCTTGACCTCTTCTACGACGTATTCTTGGCTAGTTATTGTGTAAGGGGACAGGCTAGTGATGGAGAGTGGGAGCACGAGGTTGACATTGGAGCCTAACTGGGCAGCTCCGTTTCGTACCGTGGCCTGTATGTTTGTGAGGTCGAGTTCAGGTCAGCTGCGTCCTCCTTCCTTCCCCCCAAAAAAAGCGTATCTTGGTGCGTAGGCCTAGTCTTGAGGTGCCAACTCTCATTTAGGACAGGCTCAAAAACCTTGTGCCTTGTGAATTTCAAGCAACACACTTATTTAGAATACAAGGAGAAATCTTGCAACTCCAGGGGGCAAAGATAATCCTAATTCTAAACAATTGGCATACAGAATAAAAATGAAACTAAAAGGTAATTTAGCAAGTCGGGCTCACGTGTGTGGACAACCATACCTCCTAGACTAGCAGACTTGAGTTGTAATTAAGAGATTTAAAATACTGTACCTAAACACTTACGGTAGAATAATGTATACAAACAACACAAAAGTATTAATCTTGGGACACTCGCTCAAGAAAGACACATTACTCACATTTTTCCCTGCCGTGACGTCACGAACAATAACAAAGTCTACGTATAAACTATGAAGAAGAAGAGTAGTGAAGAAAATTCTTCACAGTATATATATATATATATATATATATATATATATATATATATATATATATATATATATATATATATATATATATATATATATATATATATATATATATATATATATATATATATGATATGCAATTTTATATGCACAGCAACAACAACAACAAAATGCACCTGTTTCTAGCCCACTGCAGGACACAGACCTTAGACATATCCTTATTCATATCTGGAGTTTTGCCATTTCATCACCACGCTGGCTATAGCCAATTGGTGATGGTGGGATACTTTGGCCTGTATACTCACAGCAAACCAACCTAGTATGGATGACCCTAACTAGTACAGTCCTGCTGATCATGGCGGTACAAAAACCTTTTCATCATATTAAGGTATCCTAACCTAGAAAGGGATATATATATATATATATATATATATATATATATATATATATATATATATATATATATATATATAAATATGTATGAAATTATATATATATATATATATATATATATATATATATATATATATATATATATATATATATATATATATATATATATATATATATATATATTTTTTTTTTTTTCAAAAAGGCCCTTAAAAAAGAAACACAGGAAATATAAAAAAATCGCACTCTATATCGGTCAATGAACATCGACCCTCTTCAGGATGTAAAGTGAAAATAAGGAATACAGTAGAGAGTGGAAATTTTTACAAACAGAAATTTGGTTGTAGTATGGGCAGCCCAATATCTCCCTTTTTAGCCAACCTCTACATGGAATACTTTGAAACAGAAATTTTAACAACAATTAAACCTACGAACACGGTTTGGCAACGCTATGTTGATGACATTTTCACATATTGGGATAATAGCTGGGGAGATTTCAATATATTTTTCAATAATCTAAATTCCCTAGTCTCTAGCATAAAATTTAAAACTGGATGGGAAAAAGATGGAAAATTGGCTTTTTTGGACATACTAATTATAAGGGAATCGATGAGGTATAATTTTACTGTGTATAGAAAACCAACTTTCTCTATTTCCTACATTCATTTCTTTAGTTATCACTACATTTCTGTAAAAATTGGAGTAGCTTGCAATCTATTTCTTAGACGTTTGAAAATCTGTTCCCTAGCCTACCTAAATAAAGAATTTGAAATCATTCGTAAACAACTCGCCCAGCTATTCTACCCGACGTATGTCATAGAAAAGGCCATCAACAAAGCCAACACGATATATTATAAAGATCATGATGTTACTAACCAAAGAGATTTTAAAAATAAGATACAACTCCCATATATAGACGGAATTAAAAATATAACAAATGATATAAAAACTGAGAACCCCTTTGATTTTTCTTATCCCAAGACCATAGGAAGCGCCCTTATTAATGTTTACCAAAATAAAGGAGATATAGAATCCGGCGTTTATAAAGTACCATTTGGGGATTGTGAAAAATTGTACATTGGGCAAACGGGCCGTTCGCTATTTCAAAGATTATCCGAACACAAAAGATATGTTAGATATGGCTATGAAAACTCGGGGATTTTCGTTCACGTTAAGGATTTAGGGCACCAGATTAACTGGAGTGAGTCGTCTTTGCTTTTTAAGAGTACCTGTCCGTACAGAAGGAAAATCCTGGAATCAGCCATCATAAATCTATCAAACACAATGAACCTATCTGGCGGCCAATGGAAAGCTGGCACAGTTGACAATACTCTTCTCAACCCTATCATTAAGAGGATAATCCACGGAGGCCGACCACCAGATATGCATCAGAGGTCAAGACTTCCTCCGAGCGGCTCAACAATAAGAAGACGCACCTGGATGTAATTAAATTTGGCTAATCCTTCTAGCAATTATAACAACTATAGAACAATTGAACACACCCTTTTGCTTTCGTATATAAACCTTCACTCTCCACTGTATTCCACATTTTTACTTTACATCCTAAAGAGGGTCGATGTTTATTGACCGAAATATAGTGTGATTTATCTATATTTCCTGTGTTTCTTTTATGGGCCTTTTTGAAAAAAGATGTTAAACTGTTCGAATAGAGTCATAAGTAAGACATATATATATATATATATATATATATATATATATATATATATATATATATATATATATATATATATATATATATATATATATATATATATATATATATATATATATATATATATATATATATATATGCAATTTTATATGCACAGCAACAACAACAACAAAATGCACCTGTTTCTAGCCCACTGCAGGACACAGACCTTAGACATATCCTTATTCATATCTGGAGTTTTGCCATTTCATCACCACGCTGGCTATAGCCAATTGGTGATGGTGGGATACTTTGGCCTGTATACTCACAGCAAACCAACCTAGTATGGATGACCCTAACTAGTACAGTCCTGCTGATCATGGCGGTACAAAAACCTTTTCATCATATTAAGGTATCCTAACCTAGAAAGGGATATATATATATATATATATATATATATATATATATATATATATATATATATATATATATATATATATATATATATATAAATATGTATGAAATTATATATATATATATATATATATATATATATATATATATATATATATATATATATATATATATATATATATATATATATATATATATATATATATATATATATATATATATATATTTTTTTTTTTTTTTTTTCAAAAAGGCCCTTAAAAAAGAAACACAGGAAATATAAAAAAATCGCACTCTATATCAGTCAATGAACATCGACCCTCTTCAGGATGTAAAGTGAAAATAAGGAATACAGTAGAGAGTGGAAATTTTTACAAACAGAAATTTGGTTGTAGTATGGGCAGCCCAATATCTCCCTTTTTAGCCAACCTCTACATGGAATACTTTGAAACAGAAATTTTAACAACAATTAAACCTACGAACACGGTTTGGCAACGCTATGTTGATGACATTTTCACATATTGGGATAATAGCTGGGGAGATTTCAATATATTTTTCAATAATCTAAATTCCCTAGTCTCTAGCATAAAATTTAAAACTGGATGGGAAAAAGATGGAAAATTGGCTTTTTTGGACATACTAATTATAAGGGAATCGATGAGGTATAATTTTACTGTGTATAGAAAACCAACTTTCTCTATTTCCTACATTCATTTCTTTAGTTATCACTACATTTCTGTAAAAATTGGAGTAGCTTGCAATCTATTTCTTAGACGTTTGAAAATCTGTTCCCTAGCCTACCTAAATAAAGAATTTGAAATCATTCGTAAACAACTCGCCCAGCTATTCTACCCGACGTATGTCATAGAAAAGGCCATCAACAAAGCCAACACGATATATTATAAAGATCATGATGTTACTAACCAAAGAGATTTTAAAAATAAGATACAACTCCCATATATAGACGGAATTAAAAATATAACAAATGATATAAAAACTGAGAACCCCTTTGATTTTTCTTATCCCAAGACCATAGGAAGCGCCCTTATTAATGTTTACCAAAATAAAGGAGATATAGAATCCGGCGTTTATAAAGTACCATTTGGGGATTGTGAAAAATTGTACATTGGGCAAACGGGCCGTTCGCTATTTCAAAGATTATCCGAACACAAAAGATATGTTAGATATGGCTATGAAAACTCGGGGATTTTCGTTCACCTTAAGGATTTAGGGCACCAGATTAACTGGAGTGAGTCGTCTTTGCTTTTTAAGAGTACCTGTCCGTACAGAAGGAAAATCCTGGAATCAGCCATCATAAATCAATCAAACACAATGAACCTATCTGGCGGCCAATGGAAAGCTGGCACAGTTGACAATACTCTTCTCAACCCTATCATTAAGAGGATAATCCACGGAGGCCGACCACCAGATATGCATCAGAGGTCAAGACTTCCTCCGAGCGGCTCAACAATAAGAAGACGCACCTGGATGTAATTAAATTTGGCTAATCCTTCTAGCAATTATAACAACTATAGAACAATTGAACACACCCTTTTGCTTTCGTATATAAACCTTCACTCTCCACTGTATTCCACATTTTTACTTTACATCCTAAAGAGGGTCGATGTTTATTGACCGAAATATAGTGTGATTTATCTATATTTCCTGTGTTTCTTTTATGGGCCTTTTTGAAAAAAGATGTTAAACTGTTCGAATAGAGTCATAAGTAAGACATATATATATATATATATATATATATATATATATATATATATATATATATATATATATATATATATATATATATATATATATATATATATATATATATTATATATATATATATATATATATATATATATATATATATATATATATATATATATATATATATATATATATAAATATATATATATATATATATATATATATATATTATATATATATATATATATATATATATATATATATATATATATATATATATATATATATATATATATATATATATATATATATGCGTGTGTGTTCTGTGCTTATGTGTCCAAATCAATCATTCTTCTTCACCCAATGCTTGGTCTAGATATCATAAATTGTAAATTCAGAGCAAACATTTCAAGTAAGTACTCAAAGGCTCCCTACCACCATCAGCTAACATATTAACCTATCGATATTGATTAATGACTCATCAAATTCTTCGGGATCTTTTATGCTGAAAAAATGTATACCTTTTGCGTGAGTTTGAAGACAGAGCTAATTATAGAATCCATAATGATGAATGTAATGATAAATATGGTTTTATATCATCTGTGTGGTTTCATCTTAACTTTATTCAATTAGATTCATTAACATCTGTTTATTTCTCTTCATCTCGCTGAAAATACTAAGAATCCAATTGCTTTCTGCAGATGTACGCCAAATGTATAGTACTAATTAGCTTATGGTCAAACAGTAAAAAAAAAACAGTTAAATATAGGGCGTCTATAAAGCCTCTTTATGATTCTGAAAATATATGAAAAATGCCTTTGAAGAGATATCTCAATCAGATTTGTTAAATGTACCAGGCAGTTATCAATGTCTTTCATCCAACAGTATTTGTGTATTTCAGGTACAATGTTGATGTACTGGACACCTAAAAAGGACTACTCAAGAAAGGGCATTATAT
>NC_090741.1:93220849-93223349 GCF_036898095.1 Palaemon carinicauda | reverse complement strand
ACTAGCGAACAATGGTTTGATTTTTGAGTCAATAACAGTTTTTTTTTATCTCTCTTTATCTCTCAAAGATATTTTTAATGTATCCAATTATGGGTCTTTTTATTTTAGGATAGTTTCTTTTTGTGGCAAATTCTCTCTAGAGAATACATTAGATAAATTTAAAATGTAATAAATGACAACTTCGTCTAAGGATATATACAAATGCAAATGATCTTAAACCAATAATCATTTTATCAAGCAATTAGAAAGGAACAATTTCTCTGTCATGGAAAACCATTGCTTAAAAATAGAGGCACAAAATATTTAATTGAATTTTTAACTAATATCTGTATTATCGAAGACCTTTCCTTGCAGTGGGATCTATTTCGATTATAATTATATGGGAATATTTTGTTAATGTTCCTTAATTTGAAGATTGATTGATTGATTGATTGATTGACTGATTTAAAGTTGTCAGGCATCCTGACATCTAAGGTCATTGACGCCGATATCATTTATTTTATATAAAAAAAATAAAAGACCATTTAATTATAACCATAAAAGATAAATGTCATTATGGAAGTTAGATTGATTTTCAAAAGACCTGCTTCTGAAATAAATCTAAAAATGCCACTCGCATAATAGAACACATCATGTCCAAGAGTCTTGGCAAGGATGAACCTGCCATCCTCACCTCGAGCCTTAAACAGATATCTATTTCTTAATTCATTATAATTGGGGCATTCGGTCTAGAAATGCCTCACTGTTAAAGGTACTAAACAGTCATCGCAATATGGTTGGTGTTGGCCCTTCAGCAGAAACTCGTGTGTCAACCGAGTGTGACCAATACGGAGACGACAAAGAGAAGTATCCCATTTTCGGGGCATCATGTCATACCTCCAAGGAGATTATGACATTTGTTACTTCTCTCATTTTATTGCCATCTAGACTATCCAAGTGCTGTTACCATTGATTGCAAAACAATTTCTTGATGTTAGGTAGGAAATCATTACACGGAATGGGATACCTTCTTGGCAGCAACTCGGATGCAGCATTCTTTGCCAGTGAATCTGCCTTCTCATTCCCAGACACACCTACCTGTGGTGGAACCCAACAAAAATCAAACCATTATACCTCTCAGTCTAATAATAAAAAGCCATCAATTTAAAGAAGAATTGCTCCTTATTCATATTTTATCCATATTTCTATTAGCGTTTATAAAAATGTAATAATATTTGGCCTTTCCAAATGTCATAAAAATGGTAGTGAGAACTAGGAAAATATCAACATGCATCAAAATAAATTCCCTTACACGCACACACACACACACACACACACACACACACACATATATATATATATATATATATATATATATATATATATATATATATATATATATATATATATATGTAGATATATATAGTATATATTTTATATATGTATATATATATATATATATATATATATATATATATATATATATATATATATATATATATATATTATATATATATATATAATATATATATATATATATATATATATATATATATATATATATATATATATATATATATATATATATATATATATATGCATGGCACAAGATAACAGTTACTTCATTTGCATAATGATATTCACCAGCAGGTAAAACACGACAAAAAACTCTTGGTCATTTAAATGCAATAATGATAAAAATCAAAACAATAACTGAAATAACAATTATAATTATATAAACCAAGTGTATGTTTGTATTATTTACCAATTTCATTACCATTGTAATTCTTCATACAGATATGAAAGCACATTTTCTGTAAGGAGGTTCCAAAAAACATATAGATTACATCATTGACAATGCATCCCTTATCTTAATTACTCTTTTTATGGACCTTTCTCTGTATCTATCAATTTAGTTTATTTTCCTATCACTCTCAAAGTGTTCTCTCCGATTTCCATTTTCAACTTTTCTCCCCTGAATGAATTAGTTAACATGGCACTGCAAACACTCGAAGTAAAATCATTCAATTGGTTTAATATTTTTCACCCTGATTCTTTCACTCCTTTTTTTCTCCTTATTCAAAGTCCTAACTCGATTTTTTGCTTCTCGATTTCATGTCATTAACACTCCGCAGAATTCATGAATATCATAACAGCTGGAAATAGGTTGATTATGAACTCGATTAGTTTGAAGTGAAGGACATCAATTGCTTATTGCTATGTAGTATTGTATTATTCAAATGAACACACACACACACACACACACACACACACACACACACACACACACACACACACACATATATATATATATATATATATATATATATATATATATATATATATATATATATATATATATATATATATATATATATATATATGTTAATCACACACGACTGGCAAATTTTAACCGAGGCCCTTTGCGTCAATAGGCGTAGGAGATGAAGATGATGATGATGATGATGATGACGATATCATACTAATTACTTATTTACTTATTTCCACCCTGGTTTTCCAA
>NC_090741.1:93211976-93214476 GCF_036898095.1 Palaemon carinicauda | reverse complement strand
GTCTATCGCTTTTGTAATAGTTCGTGAAAAAAATTACGAAAAAGACTCCAAGTGTCTTAACACCCTACTTGACACTCTCATCTGTTTGAAGATACTTCAAGGTCACTTCTGAGACACTAATAGTATCTAGAGATTGTTCTATTCCATACAATTTCTTCATTCCAAGAATTACATGATCTATCCAATCAATATCACAAGAGAGTTTATGTTATGTTCAAATGTGCATATATACACACACATTGTCTAGATGCTGTGCTGTAATTTTACCTTAAACAACTTGATGGTGATGCTGGTGCGAGTACTGCGGAGAGAGATTGAATAAGTTAAGGACCAAGAATGTTGGGATAGGGGGGTGGGGAGCTAAGGCAAAACAAATTGGTATGGACATCACATGAATACTGTGTGGCTTGCGTATAGGTACTGCACGCACGACTGCTTTCTCCGTATCGTGTGCTATTCCCCATATATATATATATATATATATATATATATATATATATATATATATATATATATATATATATATATATATATATATATATATATATATATGTATATATATAAATATGTATATATATATATATATATATATATATATATATATATATATATATATATATATATATATATATATATATATACATATATATATATATATATATATATATATATATATATATATATATATATATATATATATATATATATATATATATACACACACACACATATATATATATATATATATATATATATATATATATATATATATATATATATATATATATATATATGTGTATGTGTGTGTGTGTGTGTGTTTGTATGCATCTCAAGGTGTGGACATCACATAAATACTGTGTGGCTTGTGTGTAGGTACTGCACGCACAACTGCGTTCTCCGCATCGTCTGCAAATCGAATGTCTTTCTTTTTGTGTCATAGTCACACTTTGGCGGAGGTCAGGAATATCCTATTGATATTATTATTATCATTATTAACATTAATATTAGTGAATTCATAACTATAATGGAACATACCAGAAGACCACAAACTTTTTACGGCAGATTCACTGGTAAAGAATGCTGCATCTGAGTTGCTGCCAAGAAGGTATCCCATTCCGTGTAATGATTTCCTACCTAACATCA
Source organism: Palaemon carinicauda (assembly GCF_036898095.1). Classification (NCBI taxonomy): domain Eukaryota; kingdom Metazoa; phylum Arthropoda; class Malacostraca; order Decapoda; family Palaemonidae; genus Palaemon; species Palaemon carinicauda. Next base: position 93,213,333 of record NC_090741.1, on the reverse strand, counting down.
AGAAATTGTTTTGCAATCAATGGTAACAGCACTTGGATAATTTAGATGGCAATAAAATGAGAGAAGTAACAAATGTCATATCTCCTTGGAGGTAGGACATGATGCCCAGAAAATGGGATACTTCTCTTTGTCGTCTCCGTATTGGTCACACTCGGTTGACACACGAGTTTCTGCTGAAGGGCCAACACCAACCATATTGCGATGACTGTTTAGTACCTTTAACAGTGAGGCATTTCTAGACCGAATGCCCCAATTATAATGAATTAAGAAATAGATATCTGTTTAAGGCTCGAGGTGAGGATGGCAGGTTCATCCTTGCCAAGACTCTTGGACATGATGTGTTCTATTATGCGAGTGGCATTTTTAGATTTATTTCAGAAGCAGGTCTTTTGAAAATCAATCTAACTTCCATAATGACATTTATCTTTTATGGTTATAATTAAATGGTCTTTTATTTTTTTATATAAAATAAATGATATCGGCGTCAATGACCTTAGATGTCAGGATGCCTGAAAACTTTAAATCAGTCAATCAATCAATCAATCAATCAATCTTCAAATTAAGGAACATTAACAAAATATTCCCATATAATTATAATCGAAATAGATCCCACTGCAAGGAAAGGTCTTCGATAATACAGATATTAGTTAAAAATTCAATTAAATATTTTGTGCCTCTATTTTTAAGCAATGGTTTTCCATGACAGAGAAATTGTTCCTTTCTAATTGCTTGATAAAATGATTATTGGTTTAAGATCATTTGCATTTGTATATATCCTTAGACGAAGTTGTCATTTATTACATTTTAAATTTATCTAATGTATTCTCTAGAGAGAATTTGCCACAAAAAGAAACTATCCTAAAATAAAAAGACCCATAATTGGATACATTAAAAATATCTTTGAGAGATAAAGAGAGATAAAAAAAAACTGTTATTGACTCAAAAATCAAACAATTGTTCGCTAGTCTTAGGTAGTGTCATAGCCTCTGTACTAAGGTCTTGCACTGTCTTAGGTAACTTAGAGTTCTCCTGCTTGAGGGTATATTCAGGTATTCTATTCTATCTGTATTTCCTCTCCCTGTTGGAGACCTAAGGCTTCTAGCATCATGCTTTTCCAACTAGAGTTGTAGCTTAGCTTATAATAATAATAATAATAATAATAATAATAATAATAAGAATAATAATAATAATAATAATAATAAATTACATGATTCATAGAATAATTAATGAGTAATCTGTCTTGAATATAAAAAAAAGAAAAAAAATTTGCAAATATCAGTCATAAAATTGATAAGTGTTGTTCCTCCTGTTAAGCGAATTTCATTATTCTGATATGAATTCGCGACTCTTTTCGCTG
>NC_090741.1:93146676-93174176 GCF_036898095.1 Palaemon carinicauda | reverse complement strand
GGGATCCCTGTGTCCATCTGTAAAGGATTAATATTCTATTGTATGAGTTTTAGTTAGTTTTCACTGTTATATGTCGATATTTTTGTAATTTCATATTGTATCTTCCAGTGTCTTATTCGGTAATTCTTTACTTTGACCTGTTATTCAGTAATCTTAATTTGCGTATGTTATTTTGTAGTTCACCAGTTCAGGGCGATAGACGTATTTTTAATTTTCATTGTGTTACTTTGTATTTTGGTAATTTTGATTATGATTGTTGGTGCCTTAGTATTTCTTTCATCTTATTTGGTATTCTGTTTATTCCCAGTCTTTTTTAATATCCTGGGGTTTCCATTTACTTTCCATATCCAGGGAGATTTAGTAATTATCAAATCACGCTTCTACTTTTTTTTTTATTTTTTCTAAAAAAAGACTGTACCTTTTGAGAAGAAAACTGACGATGTAAAGACACAATTCTGTTTCAACTTTTTTTGTGGTTGATTTGTGAGCTTCTGTAAACTGTGTTTGCTTGCTTTCGTGTTTTTCTTTAATATATCACGGGCAACAAATGCAATGCTTTTAAAATAAGGTATAAAGAAAAAGCACAAGAATTTCTGGAAATTAAATAAAAATCAATGTAATTTATAACGAATTGCATTTTTTGTAATCCATTCCTTTGGGTGACACTTCAATTTCCTTTTTAATATTCTGATGTGCGTCAGTTTGCATTAGGTAAGTAGTTATTTGTCCTAAACGTTAATTATTCATCATCGAAATAAAACATTTCTCATTATCAGTATAATTATATTCTTTCCCGGGCAAAATACAAGTTATTCTGTTGTATTGGATAACAATATTTAGGATAACCATTCAAAAACAAAAAATACAAACAGTTTATACTTTTCACTTATCCAAATGTAAAAACACAATTTTAGACGGAATGAAAGTATTGGTGGTTAGTAGGTTTACGTTACGCCAGCCTTATACCAAAGGGCAAATAGGGTGGTAAGGTATTCAGTGTAGTTTGACTAATGGCGGTATTGGCCCAACTAGACCTAATCGTAATGTGTTTGTGGTGTGCAATTTTTTTCCCTGGAAAATTAACTTATCGGAAGAAATATAGTTTTCTTTGTATTTGATTATAGAAGAGAAATATAAAAAGACATATTTATAGAAATTATAGAAGGGAAAGTTGGAAGAATGTATTTATAGAAATTATAGAGAGGAAAGATGGAACGATATATTTGTAGGAATTATGAAAGAGAAAGATATAAGGATATAACTGTATAAATTATAAAAAGGAGAGATAAGATATATTCTTGGGAATTATTCAAGGAAAGGAAAAAAGGATTTATTTGTAAAAATTATAGAATCGAAAAATAGAATGATATATTTGTATGAATTTGAGTGAAGAATAATTCGTACACAGCAAACTTTTCACATTAACTGAATTTTAATCTAAATTCTGCCAACAACAGACAAAAAAAAAAAAAAAATTCTAATCAGTAAAACCACAACACATAAAAATGATTATTATTAATTTGCAGTGATATCCTTATAATTTTTTCCATATATTAAATTGAACTAGAATAGGAAATACAAACACCATTATCTTCTTGAGAGAACAAACAAGGCGTATGAGCTTAAAGAGTACCCTTTACTCTCAAGTACACAGTGCAATGGAAAAAAGCTGCGGAGGACAATGCTCTTGAAAGATCAGGAGGTCGAAAACAAAGGGGAAACAGAGACTTAACGAGGCTCAAATCTTTACAGCGAAGAGGCAAGAATTCAAGGGGAAAATAAAAGGGCCGACAGGCTCCATTAATGTCAGAATTTGTTGGGGTCATTATTTTGGTGTTGGGAAATTATTACTTGTGATGACCATTTTTGTAAGTATGAAAAAGATAGGTTTGAGGGAGTGCCGCTATTTTCTCTCTCTCTCTCTCTCTCTCTCTCTCTCTCTCTCTCTCTCTCTCTCTCTCTCTCTCTCTCTCTCTCTCTCTCTCTCCACACACAAACACACACACAGACACAGACACACACACACACACACACACACACATATATATATATATATATATATATATATATATATATATATATATATATATATATATATATATATATTATTATTACTATCCAAGCCACAACCCTAGTTGGAAAAGCAATATGCTACAAGCCCAGGGGCTCAAACAGGGAAAAATAGCCCAGTGAGGAAAGGAAATAAGGAAATAAATAAATGAAGAAAACAAATTAACAATAAATCATTCTAAAAAACGTAACGACGTCAAAACAGACATGTCATACATGAACTATAAAAAGACTCATGTCCGCCTGGTCAACAAAAAAAGCATTTGCTCCTACTTTGAACTTTTGAAGTTCTATTGATTCAACTACCCGATTAGGAAGGTCATTCCACAACTTGGTAACAGCTGGAATAAAACATCTATAGTGTATATATATATATATATATATATATATATATATATATATATATATATATATATATATATATATATATATATATATATATATATATATATATATATATATATATATATATGATAAAGTATGCACATTTAAACGTGTTTTTCATATTTCCAATTGGATATATATATATTAATACAATAAAGACTGGATTCTCTTAACGATCTCCTAGCTAAGTGGTAAGGGCAATGTCATACAAGTATCCTGGTCCAGGGCTCGAAACCTAGTTCGTCTATACTATAGTCTTTGAGTGATTTCTCCTGGGGCTCTGATCCAGAGGTCGTTAAGAGACTCCAGACTTCAATATATTAGTATACAGTATGTGGCTTATTTGATATATATATATATATATATATATATATATATATATATATATATATATATATATATATATATATATATATATATATATATATATATATATATATATATATATATATATATATATATATATATGTATGTATATATATATATATATATATATATATATATATATATATATATATATATATATATATATATATATATATATATATATATATATATATATATATATGTGGAGAATTTTTATGTGAATGGCTGAGTGGGAACTTAGTCCAGGAAAGTCTCCCTACGGCAATTACCCAAAGCTCAACAGGGGAGGATAATGAGCACTTACTCTCGGGACACAAACGCCCTGCTAATACTTTACTGCCATAGTTCACTAACCTTTCACTCAAATACAAAAGGAGGTAATTTTACTGTCCAGAGGCCGAAGAACTCCACACGTTAATTCTGAAATAATATATGGCCTACTCTAGCTTTGTCAGGGCTAGAGTCATCTCACTCTAAGGCTCTGTTTCGATTCCGTCCCAGTGACCCCAGTGAGATGCTGTACAGGTATCTTACGTTAATGCAACTAGAGACAAAAAAAAAAAAAAGGGGGGGGGGGAACAGTGGAGTATAAAAGTATAAAGTAAAGTTAAATGGGGATCTTCACCTTCAAAGCACTAAGTAAAAGAGCGTACACTCGCTGATACCAACTTACCTGTTTAGAGTAGGTTACTTTCAACACCTTGGGTACTTCTGACCCGTCCCATAGTATAAATTAGCTAAATTCATATAATGTGGTTAAAGATACCAAAATGTGTAATCTATTCCAAATGATTTATTACAGAAAAAGGAATGGAAATAACTCGATGATTTTAACACAACAAATTAAAAATTGGAAAAAAATATCAGTAACTCAATTATAAGTTTACATGTGATAAAATGAATAAGTGAATTTACAACAAAACTTGAAAACGTTAAACGGAATTAACACGTGGATTAAACCTCAGACAGAATAAATAAGTCAAAACATTCTGATCAACAATTTGTGCGGTAGGATGCTGTGAGGTTCCAACATGTGGTCAGTGACCTCAAGCAATTACCAAGATCAAAAAAAAATATGAATACATTAATTTCCATGCACGCAGCCCGAAAGATGTAATGCCAAAATAATACCTAAACTTAACTTATGAGAAATTGAAACTTATCTAAAGGGGGAATGGCCATTAGTTAAACTCACAAGATTTTTATATGTTGTGGGCACCCGTGTCCTAAATGTGGCGGTCTTCAGTTTGCTCACTAGGCCTACAGCACTTATTCTGCAGAGTCAACGGCCCCCTCCAAGCTCTCCAACTAGCCCCCAAGACTGGAACCGACGTGCTGTAGAATTAGCAGCTATGCACTAACACTGGTCATCTGCTTGACCTCTTCTACGACGTATTCTTGGCTAGTTATTGTGTAAGGGGACAGGCTAGTGATGGAGAGTGGGAGCACGAGGTTGACATTGGAGCCTAACTGGGCAGCTCCGTTTCGTACCGTGGCCTGTATGTTTGTGAGGTCGAGTTCAGGTCAGCTGCGTCCTCCTTCCTTCCCCCCAAAAAAAGCGTATCTTGGTGCGTAGGCCTAGTCTTGAGGTGCCAACTCTCATTTAGGACAGGCTCAAAAACCTTGTGCCTTGTGAATTTCAAGCAACACACTTATTTAGAATACAAGGAGAAATCTTGCAACTCCAGGGGGCAAAGATAATCCTAATTCTAAACAATTGGCATACAGAATAAAAATGAAACTAAAAGGTAATTTAGCAAGTCGGGCTCACGTGTGTGGACAACCATACCTCCTAGACTAGCAGACTTGAGTTGCAATTAAGAGATTTAAAATACTGTACCTAAACACTTACGGTAGAATAATGTATACAAACAACACAAAAGTATTAATCTTGGGACACTCGCTCAAGAAAGACACATTACTCACATTTTTCCCTGCCGTGACGTCACGAACAATAACAAAGTCTACGTATAAACTATGAAGAAGAAGAGTAGTGAAGAAAATTCTTCACACCCTGGGGATAAAGGGAGGAAAAGGAGAAGGGTTAGTGTAGACTAATGCAATGTGGATTAGGTGTTAGTATATGAGATGAGTATACTAAATGAATAAAGAATGAATGTGACTAGTTGCGCTATGCTATGTCAGCAATTGGCATTAAGTTGAACCGCAACCGCGTACGAGATGAGTGCGAAGTACGATTTACAAGCGAGAGTCAAACAAAAGTGGTACGTATAAAAGTGGAAGTAAAACAGAGTTAACTGTGACTTAGTACAAAATGGTAACTACAACTGCAAGATAAGAGCGGAGGGAAGGACAAATCAAAAACTTCAGCAGTCCTTCACATGGTTGATGAAGACTATGTAAAGCTACTACAAGATCTCCTGGAATAGGGCTCGCGCACGTTCAGCAGAGGCCCGTGTAGGCCTGGCGTGGCGAGGCGCCGCGATGACTACAGGAGACCTAGCTTCGGCTGTGGTCTCATCATTTCTCTCGGCCAGTTGGTCTCTAGGAGGACTGTCGAGATTTTCGAGAGGAGGGGTATTAGGAGGTTCCTCCTCACTTGGTTCGGATAGCGTTTGGCCATTTTCGTTAACCTCCAAAGGTATGAGACGGTTGACTGGACGTACATACTCTCCATTTGCAGAGCGGACCTTGACTGTTCTAATGTGTCCATCTCGACCTGGGTATACTTGGAGTATACGGGTCAAAGGGTACTCCTCTCGATTGACCTCGTCCAGAATCAACAAGCATAAATCTCCAACTCTAGGGATGTTCGGGTGGAGGCGACTAGACTTCTGGTGTCGTTCTCGAAGGGAACTGACATAGTCGTACTTCCACCTCTTCAGGAATGTTTGCAGCATGTTGGTCAGCTTCTGGTAATCTTTGCGGAGGATGTCCCCTTCTCGAAAAGTAGGATCAGTCAAGTCAGCCAGGTGGACTTGAGTTGCTAATGAGAGGGTTCGACCATAGAGTAGGTGGCTTGGGGTCAAAGGCGTATCAGTGGGGTCGTCAGCATCCAGATATGTTAGAGGCCGATCATTCACCACGCATTCTACTTCTTGGACCAAGGTCACAAACTCATCATACGTAGGGTGGCAACGGTAAGTGGCTTTGCGCAAGTTGAGTTTGGTAAACCCAATCAAGCGCTCGTAAAACCCTCCTTGCCACGGGGCTCGAGGAGTGATGAACTTCCAAGTGAGGTTGTGGGCCCTTTTGAACCCGTCGATAATAGGGTGTTGCATGAGTTCTGTCAAGAGTGTCTGACCAGCTTGAAAGGTTGAGGCATTGTCAGACACAAGGCACTGTGGCATCCCAAATCGGGCAGCGAACCTTCGTATCGCTTGGACTAGTTCCACAACTGTCAAGGAAGTAGTAGTTTCTAAAGCTACCGCCCTCGTGGCAGCGCAGGTAAACAGCAGTACGTACACCATGTCCACATGTGAGTGATGTACCTTAAAGCCGCCAGTGTAGTCCAGTCCAGTTACTCTGAAAGGGACCTCAGCATTGAGGCGGTTAGGGTGGACTGGAGCTAACGGTGGGGTTGGGTACGGCTGGCCTTGTACTCTTTTGCAATGTATGCACCGTTTGAGAATCTTCTTCACTTGCTGGCGCATTCGGGGAACCCAAAATTCCTTGCGCAAGTGGACAAGAAGAGTGGAGGTGTTACAGTGCAGCAGCACTTCATGCCAATGCTCAACAATAAGTTTCCAGAGAGCACAGTGGGACTCTAGGAGAATGGGGTCCATGTAGCCGGACTCCGGGGTTGCATCACTGAGGCGGGATCGGCCTCTTAGAACACCGTTATTGTCAATATAGGGCTTCCGTTGTCCGATAAAGGCTCGTTCATCGGACGTCAACAAGGCGGGTTTACCTTGCAATTGTCGTAATATTTGGGGGTAACTGGCCGCCTGTGACACACGAATGATGGCGGTAAGTGGTCTTCGTGGGAACCTTTGGACTAAATGGGGGAATTTGTGCTCGGCCCATCCGCTCGTCAGGCGCAGCAAGGCTGCATAGCTCCTAACTGCCTCATCAAGAGATGAGAAATGAGCAAATCTTTGAGTTTGCGGTGGTAGAAGTCTGATGGGACAAGCTTTTATCTCCCATTCAGTAGGGAATCTGCTTTGGTCCGGGTAAGCTGAGACGTCGATCAGCCAGGCTGGTCCATGAAGCCATAAGTTGGACTTGAGGACGACTTTGGCGGCTACTCCCCGCGACGCCAGGTCGGCGGGATTGCAGGACGTGGGGACATGCTTGAGAAGCAACCGACAGTTCAACCTTATACGGTTTATCTCCTCAACCCTATTGAGAACATATGGGGACGTGCTCTGCCGGCTGTGTACCCACTGCAGGGCCGTGGAGGCATCGGACCACACTGTCGTATAGACGTATGTTTCTGGACGTAATTCTATCAGATACTGGGCTAGTCGGCATCCAAACAGGAGTGCGGTCAACTCAAGCTTGGGAATGGACTGACTCTCGTCCAATTCCAGCATACGTTTAGGGGTAACTCGTGCCTTGGCTGTGAGGAGCTGGCATTTACCTTCAATTGGGACCACGTAGCAAGCCACTCCAAAGGCTTGTTTGGAGGCATCTGCAAACACATGTAATGCAGCCTGGTGACCCTGATGTGCATTTCGAGGCACCTTAATGTTCTCGAGACCCTTGTATTTTTTAAGAATGGCACCGAGCTCGCGGATCAATTCTTCGGTCAGGCGTGAATCCCAACTTTGATCCATCATCCAGAGTTTCTGAATGAAGAGCTTGCCGAGGATAGTGACCGGCGAGATCAGGCCAATAGGGTCGTAGATGGAAGAAAACAGAGAGACAACCTTCCTCTTGGTGTTGACGTGTGAATAGTCCTCTAACATCAGTCCTGAGGGGAGCTTGACGGCTAATGTGTCATCTGCGGTGTTCCAGTCCAGACCGAGGTAATCTTGGGGACCCGTTTCGGTGAAGTCTCCCGAGATGGGGGCATTAGTGGTCCATTTGGCAAGGGGCATGTTGGCTTCCAGCATAATTTTTTCTATGGACTGTCTTTCGCTAAGGATGTCCGTGGGCGAGTCGTAGCAACGTTGAAAGTTGTCAACGTAGAAGCTTGTTTTAAGCTGTGAAGCAAGACTACTCGTTTGAGCATCCAGGTGGTGTTGGATTGTCTGGTTGAGCAAATATGGGCTCGAGGTGGCCCCAAACAGGACCACTTTGAAGCGGTATGCAACAACTTCGGACATACTGGAGTCCTTAAAGAAAAGAAACCGACAGTAATCACGGTGTTCCTGAGCGATCTCAATCCGCAGGAAAGCCTTAGAGATGTCTGCCGTCAAACCAAATGGCCTTTCCCTAAACCGGAGGATCATGGACTGAATTTTTGAGGCCAAGTTTGGCCCGGTGTACAAGGATTCATTCAGAGACCTTGAATTTGGTCCTGATTTAGCCGAGGCATTGAATACTATGCGCATTGGTGTGGAGGTGGAATTTTTGAGGACAGGATGATGGGGTAGGTAGTGCATTTGTCCGTCATTATGAGGTTCTAGCTCGACCGGCTCGATAAAGCCCTCCTTCATGTACTCGTCAAGGATGGCTTGGTACTTGATGAATAACTGAGGGTCTTTAGATTTTTTAAGGGACATCAGCTGGGCAAAAGCCCTACCAAAATTTATCTCTGGTCGGCTATCACTCTTGAAGGGTAGTTGCACTGTTTATCTTCCGTTTGCGTACCGCGTAGTACGCTTGAAGAGATCAACGGCCTGTGCCTCAAGATGGCTGAAGGGTTCATTGCTTATGCCCACAGCATCGAGTTTCCAAAGATTCTCGACGGGGGGCTCTACTCCCACAGAGTCTGTTACGCTGATGCGGTTTAGTGTGAGCGACAGACTATCAACCTCTGGGGGTTCTGTCCCTTCTCGTGACCAATCTGGCAGCTCTCCCCAAACCACATATCCACCTGGTGTACTGAACAAGTTGACACCCTTGATGTTGTGAGTGCGCTTCAGGAGTCGGGGAAGGTAATCGGCTCCGAGGATGATCTCTATGCCAGTGGCATTGTCATCTGGTTGCCTGTCTGCAAGACGTAGACCACTAGCCTCTAGAGTGCGAACTGCATGGGTATATCCAGGCGTCCTTATGTTCTTCCCCACGTTCGGGTTGACAATGGCAACGACCTTATGCTTGCGGCGACCAATTTTCAAATTGAACTGCACCAAGTCTGAACATTGAGGTGGTTCGTCCATGTTGAACGAGTTGAGTCGGAACACGATTTTTCCGACAGGAGCAAGGTTCAGTGACTTGACTACGTTGGGATGAACAAATGTGCGTTGGGCACCACAATCCAGGAAAACTCGGGTGGTGTGTTTAAGTTTTCCATTAATTAGATCGCCAGTGAAGGTGGGTAGAACAGCAGGGTTTATTTCGTTCGCCTGGTTGGTTTGCTCAGTCTCACTCGAGGCTATCTGATTAAGTTGAACAGAAGGTGGGTCTGTTCTTGGCCCATCAGGTTGGTGACCCACGGTCAAGATGTTAGGGCAGAGAGGCAATTTTTGACCACGTTGGCAGTTCTGGCATGTAACATGGGCGGCGCAATCACGGGTAACATGTTGCGTCGAAAAACATTTAGTGCAACAGCCTAGTTGGTTCAACCGCGTTATTCGACTATTTGAATCGGGGAACCGGGGGCATTTTGTTGATGAGTGACCATTGTGGTCACAGAAAACACAATTGTACCGAACAGGGTTACCTGTTGGTGGGGGAGCTCTGGCCGGCTCCGGTGCACGCTTCTGAGTGGGTTTTGCTGGGTTTTGGGTTGGAGTAGATGGTGTCTTCGGCTTAAGGGCATCACTAGTCGTTCTATGGAAGGGCTTAGCCAATTTTGTAATTGAATTGCCGTTTACTCCAGAGTTAGAAGGTTTAACAGGAAGCCGGTCTTTGCTTGGCTCCGTCAACAGTTTGGCTAGCTCCTTTGTGCGTGCATGTTCGTATAGTCCGTCCTTTAACTCTTGCAAGGACACGGATGTGCTATTGTAACGGCGATAAACTGTCTCCAAGAGAGTGGGGTTTAGCTTACTCAGGATGGCATGCTCCAACAGATCTTCGGACAAGGAGGCTTTGGTCACTTGCACGTATTCTTCCTCAGCATTGTTCCACTCCATCAGAAACCGTCTGAGGTCAGGGCCATCATCCGCTGGGGGGGCTCATACTAAAGAGCTTCTTACGCAGCAAATGACGGTCAAGATCAGGGGATTCGTACTCCTGGATGAGGTTAGCGATGGTCCTCTCGTACAAACCCTCTGTCCAGATCCTGTTTCCAGCAAGACGCCGGGCTGGTCCTCTTAGGCACCGTAGAAGGATCTTGTACTTATCCGCTGGGGAATATTTGGGAGATTCGTGTATGGTTTGACGGAAAAGGCTCCACCAACCCGTCCAACGTTCCCTACGACCTTCAAAAATGGGGGGATCAGGCTCAGAGGCAACGGACACATAAACAGTCTGCGGGTTTGCGCCAGGTGTTTGATTCTGGGCTTGGTTGCCAGTGGTCTTATGGAACACAATGCTACTGAAGGCCGTTTCAATTCGTTTTGCACAGTCAACCAGCATTGGGTAATTCGCCACCACGGTCGGATGTTTATAATGAGACCGCCAAAACTGTTTGTATTCATTGAGTTTGTCCCTGATGCCTCCGATGTGAACACTAAAGTGATCCAACCCAGGGGACGACATGCGTGAAAGATCTACTGTACTTAGGCTATGGAGGGCCAGATCTGCGTCCTCGCATAGAAATTTGAAATCGACCTCCTGTTGCTCAAGCCGTAAGTTAAGTTCCTCCAAGCTGAGAGCTTCAGCCTGAGGTTGTGGAGGGTTACCGAGATTAAGAATTTGTAAAGACATTTTGGATGAAACCCTTGGATGTGCGGAGTTTGCAAATTCAAAGTTAAATAAATTCTTAAGATTTATGGGTATGTCTGAGGAATGGAAACTCACCCTACAAGAAGTGACCATGGATTGGTTAAATGCACAATGAAAAAGTGTGGCAAGTGGCAATGACAATTTACAACTATACAGTATAGGCTAGCACCAAAATGACAAAAGTAAATAGAACTTAGTCGGAAAAAATTACTCAATGTGACTAGTAGCACATGGAAATCGCAAAACAATTTAAACACCACTCGCGCTAAGGCTAAAATTGAAATTACCTCATGCAAAGGATAACTAAATCTCACTCACAACAGAGGACATTACATAAAGCTTTCCTCACACAGAGGTTAAACGTAAAAGTTTCTCACAAAAAGGACAAAAGGGCAAATTTACGCTGAGGCTGAAGGTAAAATTATTGACGCACTTGTCAAGTGGTAATCACAAGTAAAATAGGATATGCTACACATGGGTAAGACGACCTTTAACAAATTTTTTATTGACTACGTGAAATTGTAGACTTAGCAATATCGCGCTAAAAGTTCTGTGACCAAGGGCACGGGGTTAAGCTTACAAGAGGGGTTAGTAAGAAAATTACAGCACTTGCACAAAGGATGGTAAACCGAGGTACAAAATTATGGAAAAAAGTAGATTGGCAAATTAAGTCGAACAGAGTAAAATGAACGGTGCTCGCCTGGAGCAGTAAACAATGAAGTCTGAACAACGAAAGTGATATACCTTAGTTCCAGTGTCTCGGAACTTTCTGGTTAAATGCCAAAACTAGGTGAACAGATCATATGAACCGACGGGCATAGAACTTCGCAAGTTAATAGTAAAACATGCAGCATGCAACCTAAATCGATGACCTGAACATATATAGTTCTGTCGTCTCAAAACTCATAAATAAACCTGGTTACACTGTCTTCCTTAAGCGTGTGTCAAATACTATAAAATTACAAAACTCTTCTCTCGTTCCAACTCAAGTCTGGGCATTACACTTTCTACAATGTGGCTGGTGCATGTGGGTAAGTGTGGTATAGCGAGGTATTTATAGCTTAATCAAGCTAGGTTATGTTAATTTAATGATCCAAAAGTCAAAGGCGAGAGATCCGGTTCGAAGGACCACTCGTGTGGAGAATTTTTATGTGAATGGCTGAGTGGGAACTTAGTCCAGGAAAGTCTCCCTACGGCAATTACCCAAAGCTCAACAGGGGAGGATAATGAGCACTTACTCTCGGGACACAAACGCCCTGCTAATACTTTACTGCCATAGTTCACTAACCTTTCCCCCTTAAATACAAAAGGAGGCAATTTTACTGTCCAGAGGCCGGAGAACTCCACACGTTAATTCTGAAATAATTTATGGCCTACTCTAGCTTTGTCAGGGCTAGAGTCATCTCACTCTAAGGCTCTGTTTCGATTCCGTCCCAGTGACCCCAGTGAGATGCTGTACAGGTATCTTACGTTAATGCAACTAGAGACAAAAAAAAAAAAAGGGGGGGAACAGTGGAGTATAAAAGTATAAAGTAAAGTTAAATGGGGATCTTCACCTTCAAAGCACTAAGTAAAAGAGCGTACACTCGCTGATACCAACTTACCTGTTAAGAGTAGGTTACTTTCAACACCTTGGGTACTTCTGACCCGTCCCATAGTATAAATTAGCTAAATTCATATAATGTGGTTAAAGATACCAAAATGTGTAATCTATTCCAAATGATTTATTACAGAAAAAGGAATGGAAATAACTCGATGATTTTAACACAACAAATTAAAAATTGGAAAAAAATATCAGTAACTCAATTATAAGTTTACATGTGATAAAATGAATAAGTGAATTTACAACAAAACTTGAAAACGTTAAACGGAATTAACACGTGGATTAAACCTCAGACAGAATAAATAAGTCAAAACATTCTGATCAACAATTTGTGCGGTAGGATGCTGTGAGGTTCCAACATGTGGTCAGTGACCTCAAGCAATTACCAAGATCAAAAAAAAATATGAATACATTAATTTCCATGCACGCAGCCCGAAAGATGTAATGCCAAAATAATACCTAAACTTAACTTATGAGAAATTGAAACTTATCTAAAGGGGGAATGGCCATTAGTTAAACTCACAAGATTTTTATATGTTGTGGGCACCCGTGTCCTAAATGTGGCGGTCTTCAGTTTGCTCACTAGGCCTACAGCACTTATTCTGCAGAGTCAACGGCCCCCTCCAAGCTCTCCAACTAGCCCCCAAGACTGGAACCGACGTGCTGTAGAATTAGCAGCTATGCACTAACACTGGTCATCTGCTTGACCTCTTCTACGACGTATTCTTGGCTAGTTATTGTGTAAGGGGACAGGCTAGTGATGGAGAGTGGGAGCACGAGGTTGACATTGGAGCCTAACTGGGCAGCTCCGTTTCGTACCGTGGCCTGTATGTTTGTGAGGTCGAGTTCAGGTCAGCTGCGTCCTCCTTCCTTCCCCCCAAAAAAAGCGTATCTTGGTGCGTAGGCCTAGTCTTGAGGTGCCAACTCTCATTTAGGACAGGCTCAAAAACCTTGTGCCTTGTGAATTTCAAGCAACACACTTATTTAGAATACAAGGAGAAATCTTGCAACTCCAGGGGGCAAAGATAATCCTAATTCTAAACAATTGGCATACAGAATAAAAATGAAACTAAAAGGTAATTTAGCAAGTCGGGCTCACGTGTGTGGACAACCATACCTCCTAGACTAGCAGACTTGAGTTGTAATTAAGAGATTTAAAATACTGTACCTAAACACTTACGGTAGAATAATGTATACAAACAACACAAAAGTATTAATCTTGGGACACTCGCTCAAGAAAGACACATTACTCACATTTTTCCCTGCCGTGACGTCACGAACAATAACAAAGTGTACGTATAAACTATGAAGAAGAAGAAGAGTAGTGAAGAAAATTCTTCACACCCTGGGGATAAAGGGAGGAAAAGGAGAAGGGTTAGTGTAGACTAATGCAATGTGGATTAGGTGTTAGTATATGAGATGAGTATACTAAATGAATAAAGAATGAATGTGACTAGTTGCGCTATGCTATGTCAGCAATTGGCATTAAGTTGAACCGCAACCGCGTACGAGATGAGTGCGAAGTACGATTTACAAGCGAGAGTCAAACAAAAGTGGTACGTATAAAAGTGGAAGTAAAACAGAGTTAACTGTGACTTAGTACAAAATGGTAACTACAACTGCAAGATAAGAGCGGAGGGAAGGACAAATCAAAAACTTCAGCAGTCCTTCACATGGTTGATGAAGACTATGTAAAGCTACTACAAGATCTCCTGGAATAGGGCTCGCGCACGTTCAGCAGAGGCCCGTGTAGGCCTGGCGTGGCGAGGCGCCGCGATGACTACAGGAGACCTAGCTTCGGCTGTGGTCTCATCATTTCTCTCGGCCAGTTGGTCTCTAGGAGGACTGTCGAGATTTTCGAGAGGAGGGGTATTAGGAGGTTCCTCCTCACTTGGTTCGGATAGCGTTTGGCCATTTTCGTTAACCTCCAAAGGTATGAGACGGTTGACTGGACGTACATACTCTCCATTTGCAGAGCGGACCTTGACTGTTCTAATGTGTCCATCTCGACCTGGGTATACTTGGAGTATACGGGTCAAAGGGTACTCCTCTCGATTGACCTCGTCCAGAATCAACAAGCATAAATCTCCAACTCTAGGGATGTTCGGGTGGAGGCGACTAGACTTCTGGTGTCGTTCTCGAAGGGAACTGACATAGTCGTACTTCCACCTCTTCAGGAATGTTTGCAGCATGTTGGTCAGCTTCTGGTAATCTTTGCGGAGGATGTCCCCTTCTCGAAAAGTAGGATCAGTCAAGTCAGCCAGGTGGACTTGAGTTGCTAATGAGAGGGTTCGACCATAGAGTAGGTGGCTTGGGGTCAAAGGCGTATCAGTGGGGTCGTCAGCATCCAGATATGTTAGAGGCCGATCATTCACCACGCATTCTACTTCTTGGACCAAGGTCACAAACTCATCATACGTAGGGTGGCAACGGTAAGTGGCTTTGCGCAAGTTGAGTTTGGTAAACCCAATCAAGCGCTCGTAAAACCCTCCTTGCCACGGGGCTCGAGGAGTGATGAACTTCCAAGTGAGGTTGTGGGCCCGTTTGAACCCGTCGATAATAGGGTGTTGCATGAGTTCTGTCAAGAGTGTCTGACCAGCTTGAAAGGTTGAGGCATTGTCAGACACAAGGCACTGTGGCATCCCAAATCGGGCAGCGAACCTTCGTATCGCTTGGACTAGTTCCACAACTGTCAAGGAAGTAGTAGTTTCTAAAGCTACCGCCCTCGTGGCAGCGCAGGTAAACAGCAGTACGTACACCATGTCCACATGTGAGTGATGTACCTTGAAGCCGCCAGTGTAGTCCAGTCCAGTTACTCTGAAAGGGACCTCAGCATTGAGGCGGTTAGGGTGGACTGGAGCTAACGGTGGGGTTGGGTACGGCTGGCCTTGTACTCTTATGCAATGTATGCACCGTTTGAGAATCTTCTTCACTTGCTGGCGCATTCGGGGAACCCAAAATTCCTTGCGCAAGTGGACAAGAAGAGTGGAGGTGTTACAGTGCAGCAGCACTTCATGCCAATGCTCAACAATAAGTTTCCAGAGAGCACAGTGGGACTCTAGGAGAATGGGGTCCATGTAGCCGGACTCCGGGGGTGCATCACTGAGGCGGGATCGGCCTCTTAGAACACCGTTATTGTCAATATAGGGCTTCCGTTGTCCGATAAAGGCTCGTTCATCGGACGTCAACAAGGCGGGTTTACCTTGCAATTGTCGTAATATTTGGGGGTAACTGGCCGCCTGTGACACACGAATGATGGCGGTAAGTGGTCTTCGTGGGAACCTTTGGACTAAATGGGGGAATTTGTGCTCGGCCCATCCGCTCGTCAGGCGCAGCAAGGCTGCATAGCTCCTAACTGCCTCATCAAGAGATGAGAAATGAGCAAATCTTTGAGTTTGCGGTGGTAGAAGTCTGATGGGACAAGCTTTTATCTCCCATTCAGTAGGGAATCTGCTTTGGTCCGGGTAAGCTGAGACGTCGATCAGCCAGGCTGGTCCATGAAGCCATAAGTTGGACTTGAGGACGACTTTGGCGGCTACTCCCCGCGACGCCAGGTCGGCGGGATTGCAGGACGTGGGGACATGCTTGAGAAGCAACCGACAGTTCAACCTTATACGGTTTATCTCCTCAACCCTATTGAGAACTGTTATGTATTATTGTAACAATGTACTATATTATTTCAAGTGTTTCAGGTATTGCACAACATTGCATCATATTGCATGAATAAGACATGTTATGCTTTGATCATAAGAGTAATGATTTGTTTTGGTATTAGGATTCAAACATTTGTTGGTTACCTCAGATAAGATAGGATTCTTTATGATTTATGCTGGAGTAGGATTTAAGTCTTTTCAGAGCGATGCTCTTTTGTTTAGCAATGTTTTGGTTAGTGAGATTTGTGTAAGACGCTCCATATGCACTTGAGAGTCAGCTGTCACAAAGAGAAGTTCATAATGTAGTCTTTTATACATTAAAGACGTATTTTATTAATACCAACGTATTATTATCCATCAAGCACACAGCGACGAAGATGAGATCAGCTGAGAAATAATTACTAATGATGATACATCTCTGTTTCCAGGTAATTATTATGGTTAATAGAACTTCCTACCAAATACAAAATCCCACAGTGGCGACGAAGATGAGATCAGCTGAGAAATAATTACTAATGATGATACATCTCTGTTTCCAGGTAATTATTATGGTTAATAGAACTTCCTACCAAATACAAAATCCCACAGTGGCGACGTAACGGACGACGGACAAGCAGGGAGAAGCAAGCAGGGAGAAGCATTGGAGCCTTTGTACAAAGACGGCCAGCACAAGAGAAGTTCCGTTCTTACATTGGAAATCAAGAGTAAAATCGCCCAATGAAGATTTTACCAGCAGCAGAATAGGAATTTCATCAAATACACAAAAGGGTGAAATTTTAAGTTGGGTAGGTAGGAAGTATACTTGTGACTGCAACTTAACCTACCACAAGGTAAGCAAACAAAATGCCTTTTAATATAGAACCGCCACCATGTTTCAGCGTCACTGCTGAGCCTAATTCTGTTGCAACACGATGGCAACAGTGGTGTGAGGAATTTAAGATTTATTTAGAAGCATTAGGGAACATGAAGGATGCACAAAAGAAGGCATTATTACTTCATACAGCAGGTAGGGAAGTTCGGGAAGTGTTTAAGACTTTGCAGCCTACAGATGACACAAGTGAAGCTGCAATTAAGGCACTTACCACATATTTTGCTCCTCAAGTCAATAAATTTTTTGAAAGATACCAGTTTTCAGCGCAAGCTTATCAGAAAGAAAATGAAAGTTTAGATGCATTTGTGACTAGACTAAAGAATTTAGCTGTTTCATGTGAATTTCTAGAGTTAGAGAATGTTATCATAGATCAAGTAATTGCACATTGCACATCAGAAGAGCTAAGAAAGAAATTATTGCAAGATAAAGATTTAACATTAGAAAAGGTATTGATAACAGGCAGAGCTTTAGAAACATCAAATAGGCAAAGTCACATAATAGGTAGTTCTACAAGCAATAGAATGGAAAATTCTAAAATTAATACAATAGGTTCTAAGTGGAAAACCAATGAGAATCAGAGAAGGTATATGTCAAAGCCTAGTCATAGAAAAGTGCCTAACACTAATGTTCATAAATATCAGAATCAGGCTTATACACAGAAACAACAGGAAAAACCCAAGTGTTTTAGGTGTGGTAAAACTGATCATCTTGCATACGAAGCAAGGAAATGCCCTGCTACTGGACAGACATGCCAGAATTGCAGAAAGCTAGGTCATTTTGCAACTGCTTGTAGATTTCCTAAACAGTACGCAAAGAAAATAAATGCTACAGTTGATACTATGGGTCAAGAGAATAATGAGGAAAATGTTCATGATAATCAGGTTAGTTCAGAAACGGATTTTGCGTTTCACATAAATTCAGTCAATAAAGGTGCAAAGAAACATATCATGGTAGAAGTAATCATAAATGGTAAACCAATTTTGATGCAAGTTGACACAGCAGCCGATGTATCAATTATGTCTGAGAAAATGGCTAAAAGCATTCCTAATTTGTTATTAGAAGGTACAAATAGAGTTTTGAAAAGTTATAATGGTTTTGATATTCAGGTAATAGGGGTTTCGAACGTAGAAGTACAGTACAAAGAACAGAAATTAGAGAGAATGCCATTAACAGTAGTAAAAGGTAATGGACAAACTTTGCTAGGTTTAGATTGGCTATAGTATTTGAAGTTAGATTGGCCTAGTATTTTGAAGGTTGCAGGTAGACAAGATGAAAACAAAAATGAAATGTCTATGAATGATATCCTATCAGAGTTTCAAGACGTATTTGAAGATAAAATAGGTACAGTAAAGAACGCAAAGGCAATTTTAGTTTTGAAACCTGACAGTTCTCCTAGATTTTTTGCTCCGAGACCAGTACCATATGCATTGAAAAGTGCAGTTGAAACAGAAATCAAGAGATTAGAAAGTGAAGGTTCTTGGGAAAAGGTCACATATTCAGATTGGGCTACACCATTAGTTCCTATTGTGAAGGAAAGTGGACAGGTTAGGTTGTGTGGAGATTACAAAGTAACGTTAAATCCACAACTGCAAGTAGCTCAACATCCCTTACCAAATCCGAAAGACATGTTTGCAACTATGTCAGGATGCAGTGTTTTTTCTAAATTAGATTTAAGACAAGCATTTCAACAGCTTCCCATGGATGAAACTTCACAAGAATTATGTACAGTAAATACATCCTTAGGTTTGTTTAGGCCAAAGAGATTACCTTATGGAGTTGCAAGTAGTCCAGCTATATGGCAACAAACTATGGATAAGATTTTTTCAGGAATGCAAGGAGTATTCATTTTTATAGATGATATTTTAATTGCGGGTAAAGACACAAGAGAACATAGAGAGAGATTGCGAACAGTTCTGAAGAAGTTGAAGGAACATAATATTAGAGTAAATAAGAACAAATGTATTTTAGAAGTTGATTCAGTGGAATACTTAGGTTTTGTAATAAATGGCAAGGGTATTCACAAAACTAAAGAGAAGATTAAAGCTGTACAATCAACAAAAGTGCCAGAAAATGTTAAGGAATTACAATCATTTCTAGGTTTAGTAACATTTTATGGGAATTTCATTCAGAATTTGTCTACAATTGCACATCCATTGTATAATCTGTTGAATAAGGGTGTAGAATGGAAGTGGACAAAAGAGTGTCAGGAATCTTTTGAAAGAATCAAGCAGGAAATAACATCACCTACATTCTTAGTACATTATCGAATGGATTTACCAGTTAAATTAGTTTGTGATGCATCAAACATAGGTCTAGGTGCAGTATTATCTCATGTAATGCCAGATGGAACAGAAAAACCAATTGCATTCACTTCTAGAGTATTGAACAAGGCAGAAAGGAATTACTCTCAAATAGAAAAGGAAGGTTTAGCATTAGTTTATGGAGTTAAAAAATTCCATATGTATCTTTATGGTAGGAAAAAGTTCACACTTGTTACAGATCATAAACCTTTATTAGCAATATTGGGTCCAAAAGCAAGTTTACCTACGTTGGTAGCTGCAAGACTACAACGTTGGGCAGTTACGTTAGCAGCGTACCACTATGATATAGAATACCGTCCAACATCAAATATGGGTAATGCAGATGCTTTATCCAGATTACCCGTAGACAAAGCTCCAGAAGAGTATGATGACAGTGTTCTGTTAATTTCAGTATGTAATGTACCAATAACTGCAAAAGATGTAGCACACAGTACCAAGCAAGACCCAGTACTTAGTAAGGTTTTGGAGAGTTTAATGACAGGTAGGGACTTATGTGGAAAGGAGGAAAATTGTAAACCGTATAAGGATATATGGTATGAACTGAGTGTGACACAAGGAATAGTGATGAGAGGTTCCAGGGTAGTTATTCCTAATTCACTGAGAAATAAGGTTTTGTCTGAAATACATGCTGATCACCAAGGTATTGTAAGATCAAAGTCAATTGCGAGAACTTTTGTATGGTGGCCAGGTGTAGATAAAGATGTGGAATGTTATATAAAGAATTGTATGAATTGTGTTATGCAACAAAACAATCCTCAATTTGCTAGAATGCACCCGTGGGAGTTACCCAGGTATCCATGGCAACGAGTGCATATAGATTTTGCAGGTCCTTTTTTGAATTATTTGTTTTTGATAGTAGTAGATGCTTACAGTAAGTGGCCAGAAATTATCCCAATGAAGACGACAACGTCTTACGCCACAATAAAAGAGTTAATGCAAATTTTTTCAACGCATGGTATTCCAGAAAGAATTGTTACAGATAATGGTCCACAATTTACTTCACAAGAGTTTAAAGAATTTTGTAATGTCAATGGTATAAAGCATACATTTTCAGCTACATATCATCCATCCACTAATGGAGAGACTGAAAGATTTGTTCAAACGTTTAAGCACAATATGAAGTGTAGAAGAGCAAATTCAAGTAATATATTTTTGCATGTGTCAAAATTTTTATTGTCTTATAGAACAACGCCGCACAGCACAACAGGCGTGGCACCCTCAAATTTGTTAATGGGAAGGAGGATAAGGTGTAAGTTAGATTTGTTGTATCCAAGTTTGCAAAGTGATTTAGAAGATAAAGGGTATAAACAAATAGCAAAGTTTCCTAATGTAAGACATTTTTTACCTTTGTCTGATGTCATGGTAAGATCGTACAACACTCCAGAGAAGTGGGTACCAGGAGAGATTGTAAGAGAGATAGGAAATTTACATTATGATGTTCGTGTTGGTGATAATGTTGTAAAACGTCATGTTGATCAATTACAGCCGTTAAACAGAAAGACAGTAGAGCATGTGAATGTTAGAGATGTGAAACTTAAAGAAGTAGTTAGATCAAATGAGTCAAGTATTAACCAAGATGGTCCAACATCCAATGTAGATTCAGAACCAATTCATGTACCAGTACAAGATGAGGTTAAAGTGCTTCCTAATAGGATTAACAGAGGAAAGCCCCCTGAGAGATTAGATTTATGAATATTTTTACAATGTCAAGTTAAGGGGGAGGAGACTGTTATGTATTATTGTAACAATGTACTATATTATTTCAAGTGTTTCAGGTATTGCACAACATTGCATCATATTGCATGAATAAGACATGTTATGCTTTGATCATAAGAGTAATGATTTGTTTTGGTATTAGGATTCAAACATTTGTTGGTTACCTCAGATAAGATAGGATTCTTTATGATTTATGCTGGAGTAGGATTTAAGTCTTTTCAGAGCGATGCTCTTTTGTTTAGCAATGTTTTGGTTAGTGAGATTTGTGTAAGACGCTCCATATGCACTTGAGAGTCAGCTGTCACAAAGAGAAGTTCATAATGTAGTCTTTTATACATTAAAGACGTATTTTATTAATACCAACGTATTATTATCCATCAAGCACACAGCGACGAAGATGAGATCAGCTGAGAAATAATTACTAATGATGATACATCTCTGTTTCCAGGTAATTATTATGGTTAATAGAACTTCCTACCAAATACAAAATCCCACAAGAACATATGGGGACGTGCTCTGCCGGCTGTGTACCCACTGCAGGGCTGTGGAGGCATCGGACCACACTGTCGTAGAGACGTATGTTTCTGGACGTAATTCTATCAGATACTGGGCTAGTCGGCATCCAAACAGGAGTGCGGTCAACTCAAGCTTGGGAATAGACTGACTCTCGTCCAATTCCAGCATACGTTTAGGGGTAACTCGTGCCTTGGCTGTGAGGAGCTGGCATTTACCTTCAATTGGGACCACGTAGCAAGCCACTCCAAAGGCTTGTTTGGAGGCATCTGCAAACACATGTAATGCAGCCTGGTGACCCTGATGTGCATTTCGAGGCACCTTAATGTTCTCGAGACCCTTGTATTTTTTAAGAATGGCACCGAGCTCGCGGATCAATTCTTCGGTCAGGCGTGAATCCCAACTTTGATCCATCATCCAGAGTTTCTGAATGAAGAGCTTGCCGAGGATAGTGACCGGTGAGATCAGGCCAATAGGGTCGTAGATGGAAGAAAACAGAGAGACAACCTTCCTCTTGGTGTTGACGTGTGAATAGTCCTCTAACATCAGTCCTGAGGGGAGCTTGACGGCTAATGTGTCATCTGCGGTGTTCCAGTCCAGACCGAGGTAATCTTGGGGACCCGTTTCGGTGAAGTCTCCCGAGATGGGGGCATTAGTGGTCCATTTGGCAAGGGGCATGTTGGCTTCCAGCATAATTTTTTCTATGGACTGTCTTTCGCTAAGGATGTCCGTGGGCGAGTCGTAGCAACGTTGAAAGTTGTCAACGTAGAAGCTTGTTTTAAGCTGTGAAGCAAGACTACTCGTTTGAGCATCCAGGTGGTGTTGGATTGTCTGGTTGAGCAAATATGGGCTCGAGGTGGCCCCAAACAGGACCACTTTGAAGCGGTATGCAACAACTTCGGACATACTGGAGTCCTTAAAGAAAAGAAACCGACAGTAATCACGGTGTTCCTGAGCGATCTCAATCCGCAGGAAAGCCTTAGAGATGTCTGCCGTCAAACCAAATGGCCTTTCCCTAAACCGGAGGATCATGGACTGAATTTTTGAGGCCAAGTTTGGCCCGGTGTACAAGGATTCATTCAGAGACCTTGAATTTGGTCCTGATTTAGCCGAGGCATTGAATACTATGCGCATTGGTGTGGAGGTGGAATTTTTGAGGACAGGATGATGGGGTAGGTAGTGCATTTGTCCGTCATTATGAGGTTCTAGCTCGACCGGCTCGATAAAGCCCTCCTTCATGTACTCGTCAAGGATGGCTTGGTACTTGATGAATAACTGAGGGTCTTTAGATTTTTTAAGGGACATCAGCTGGGCAAAAGCCCTACCAAAATTTATCTCTGGTCGGCTATCACTCTTGAAGGGTAGTTGCACTGTGTATCTTCCGTTTGCGTACCGCGTAGTACGCTTGAAGAGATCAACGGCCTGTGCCTCAAGATGGCTGAAGGGTTCATTGCTTATGCCCACAGCATCGAGTTTCCAAAGATTCTCGACGGGGGGCTCTACTCCCACAGAGTCTGTTACGCTGATGCGGTTTAGTGTGAGCGACAGACTATCAACCTCTGGGGGTTCTGTCCCTTCTCGTGACCAATCTGGCAGCTCTCCCCAAACCACATATCCACCTGGTGTACTGAACAAGTTGACACCCTTGATGTTGTGAGTGCGCTTCAGGAGTCGGGGAAGGTAATCGGCTCCGAGGATGATCTCTATGCCAGTGGCATTGTCATCTGGTTGCCTGTCTGCAAGACGTAGACCACTAGCCTCTAGAGTGCGAACTGCATGGGTATATCCAGGCGTCCTTATGTTCTTCCCCACGTTCGGGTTGACAATGGCAACGACCTTATGCTTGCGGCGACCAATTTTCAAATTGAACTGCACCAAGTCTGAACATTGAGGTGGTTCGTCCATGTTGAACGAGTTGAGTCGGAACACGATTTTTCCGACAGGAGCAAGGTTCAGTGACTTGACTACGTTGGGATGAACAAATGTGCGTTGGGCACCACAATCCAGGAAAACTCGGGTGGTGTGTTTAAGTTTTCCATTAATTAGATCGCCAGTGAAGGTGGGTAGAACAGCAGGGTTTATTTCGTTCGCCTGGTTGGTTTGCTCAGTCTCACTCGAGGCTATCTGATTAAGTTGAACAGAAGGTGGGTCTGTTCTTGGCCCATCAGGTTGGTGACCCACGGTCAAGATGTTAGGGCAGAGAGGCAATTTTTGACCACGTTGGCAGTTCTGGCATTAAACATGGGCGGCGCAATCACGGGTAACATGTTGCGTCGAAAAACATTTAGTGCAACAGCCTAGTTGGTTCAACCGCGTTATTCGACTATTTGAATCGGGGAACCGGGGGCATTTTGTTGATGAGTGACCATTGTGGTCACAGAAAACACAATTGTACCGAACAGGGTTACCTGTTGGTGGGGGAGCTCTGGCCGGCTCCGGTGCACGCTTCTGAGTGGGTTTTGCTGGGTTTTGGGTTGGAGTAGATGGTGTCTTCGGCTTAAGGGCATCACTAGTCGTTCTATGGAAGGGCTTAGCCAATTTTGTAATTGAATTGCCGTTTACTCCAGAGTTAGAAGGTTTAACAGGAAGCCGGTCTTTGCTTGGCTCCGTCAACAGTTTGGCTAGCTCCTTTGTGCGTGCATGTTCGTATAGTCCGTCCTTTAACTCTTGCAAGGACACGGATGTGCTATTGTAACGGCGATAAACTGTCTCCAAGAGAGTGGGGTTTAGCTTACTCAGGATGGCATGCTCCAACAGATCTTCGGACAAGGAGGCTTTGGTCACTTGCACGTATTCTTCCTCAGCATTGTTCCACTCCATCAGAAACCGTCTGAGGTCAGGGCCATCATCCGCTGGGGGGGCTCATACTAAAGAGCTTCTTACGCAGCAAATGACGGTCAAGATCAGGGGATTCGTACTCCTGGATGAGGTTAGCGATGGTCCTCTCGTACAAACCCTCTGTCCAGATCCTGTTTCCAGCAAGACGCCGGGCTGGTCCTCTTAGGCACCGTAGAAGGATCTTGTACTTATCCGCTGGGGAATATTTGGGAGATTCGTGTATGGTTTGACGGAAAAGGCTCCACCAACCCGTCCAACGTTCCCTACGACCTTCAAAAATGGGGGGATCAGGCTCAGAGGCAACGGACACATAAACAGTCTGCGGGTTTGCGCCAGGTGTTTGATTCTGGGCTTGGTTGCCAGTGGTCTTATGGAACACAATGCTACTGAAGGCCGTTTCAATTCGTTTTGCACAGTCAACCAGCATTGGGTAATTCGCCACCACGGTCGGATGTTTATAATGAGACCGCCAAAACTGTTTGTATTCATTGAGTTTGTCCCTGATGCCTCCGATGTGAACACTAAAGTGATCCAACCCAGGGGACGACATGCGTGAAAGATCTACTGTACTTAGGCTATGGAGGGCCAGATCTGCGTCCTCGCATAGAAATTTGAAATCGACCTCCTGTTGCTCAAGCCGTAAGTTAAGTTCCTCCAAGCTGAGAGCTTCAGCCTGAGGTTGTGGAGGGTTACCGAGATTAAGAATTTGTAAAGACATTTTGGATGAAACCCTTGGATGTGCGGAGTTTGCAAATTCAAAGTTAAATAAATTCTTAAGATTTATGGGTATGTCTGAGGAATGGAAACTCACCCTACAAGAAGTGACCATGGATTGGTTAAATGCACAATGAAAAAGTGTGGCAAGTGGCAATGACAATTTACAACTATACAGTATAGGCTAGCACCAAAATGACAAAAGTAAATAGAACTTAGTCGGAAAAAAATTACTCAATGTGACTAGTAGCACATGGAAATCGCAAAAACAATTTAAACACCACTCGCGCTAAGGCTAAAATTGAAATTACCTCATGCAAAGGATAACTAAATCTCACTCACAACAGCGGACATTACATAAAGCTTTCCTCACACAGAGGTTTAAACGTAAAAAGTTTCTCACAAAAAGGACAAAAGTGCAAATTTACGCTGAGGCTGAAGGTAAAATATTATTGACGCACTTGTCAAGTGGTAATCACAAGTAAAATAGGATATGCTACACATGGGTAAGACGACCTTTAACAAATTTTTTTATTGACTACGTGAAATTGTAGACTTAGCAATATCGCGCTAAAAGTTCTGTGACCAAGGGCACGGGGTTAAGCTTACAAGAGGGGTTAGTAAGAAAATTACAGCACTTGCACAAAGGATGGTAAACCGAGGTACAAAATTATGGAAAAAAGTAGATTGGCAAATTAAGTCGAACAGAGTAAAATGAACGGTGCTCGCCTGGAGCAGTAAACAATGAAGTCTGAACAACGAAAGTGATATACCTTAGTTCCAGTGTCTCGGAACTTTCTGGTTAAATGCCAAAACTAGGTGAACAGATCATATGAACCGACGGGCATAGAACTTCGCAAGTTAATAGTAAAACATGCAGCATGCAACCTAAATCGATGACCTGAACATATATAGTTCTGTCGTCTCAGAACTCATAAATAAACCTGGTTACACTGTCTTCCTTAAGCGTGTGTCAAATACTATAAAATTACAAAACTCTTCTCTCGTTCCAACTCAAGTCTGGGCATTACACTTTCTACAATGTGGCTGGTGCATGTGGGTAAGTGTGGTATAGCGAGGTATTTATAGCTTAATCAAGCTAGGTTATGTTAATTTAATGATCCAAAAGTCAAAGGCGAGAGATCCGGTTCGAAGGACCACTCGTGTGGAGAATTTTTATGTGAATGGCTGAGTGGGAACTTAGTCCAGGAAAGTCTCCCTACGGCAATTACCCAAAGCTCAACAGGGGAGGATAATGAGCACTTACTCTCGGGACACAAACGCCCTGCTAATACTTTACTGCCATAGTTCACTAACCTTTCCCCCTTAAATACAAAAGGAGGCAATTTTACTGTCCAGAGGCCGGAGAACTCCACACGTTAATTCTGAAATAATTTATGGCCTACTCTAGCTTTGTCAGGGCTAGAGTCATCTCACTCTAAGGCTCTGTTTCGATTCCGTCCCAGTGACCCCAGTGAGATGCTGTACAGGTATCTTACGTTAATGCAACTAGAGACAAAAAAAAAAAAAGGGGGTGGAACAGTGGAGTATAAAAGTATAAAGTAAAGTTAAATGGGGATCTTCACCTTCAAAGCACTAAGTAAAAGAGCGTACACTCGCTGATACCAACTTACCTGTTTAGAGTAGGTTACTTTCAACACCTTGGGTACTTCTGACCCGTCCCATAGTATAAATTAGCTAAATTCATATAATGTGGTTAAAGATACCAAAATATGTAATCTATTCCAAATGATTTATTACAGAAAAAGGAATGGAAATAACTCGATGATTTTAACACAACAAATTAAAAATTGGAAAAAAAATATCAGTAACTCAATTATAAGTTTACATGTGATAAAATGAATAAGTGAATTTACAACAAAACTTGAAAACGTTAAACGGAATTAACACGTGGATTAAACCTCAGACAGAATAAATAAGTCAAAACATTCTGATCAACAATTTGTGCGGTAGGATGCTGTGAGGTTCCAACATGTGGTCAGTGACCTCAAGCAATTACCAAGATCAAAAAAAAATATGAATACATTAATTTCCATGCACGCAGCCCGAAAGATGTAATGCCAAAAATAATACCTAAACTTAACTTATGAGAAATTGAAACTTATCTAAAGGGGGAATGGCCATTAGTTAAACTCACAAGATTTTTATATGTTGTGGGCGCCCGTGTCCTAAATGTGGCGGTCTTCAGTTTGCTCACTAGGCCTACAGCACTTATTCTGCAGAGTCAACGGCCCCCTCCAAGCTCTCCAACTAGCCCCCAAGACTGGAACCGACGTGCTGTAGAATTAGCAGCTATGCACTAACACTGGTCATCTGCTTGACCTCTTCTACGACGTATTCTTGGCTAGTTATTGTGTAAGGGGACAGGCTAGTGATGGAGAGTGGGAGCACGAGGTTGACATTGGAGCCTAACTGGGCAGCTCCGTTTCGTACCGTGGCCTGTATGTTTGTGAGGTCGAGTTCAGGTCAGCTGCGTCCTCCTTCCTTCCCCCCAAAAAAAGCGTATCTTGGTGCGTAGGCCTAGTCTTGAG
>NC_090741.1:93141473-93143973 GCF_036898095.1 Palaemon carinicauda | reverse complement strand
ATAAATATATCATATATATATATATATATATATATATAAATATATATATACATAGGCTTGGTGCTGCTCAATTGGTAACTGTTACTCCAAGTAATGTATTACTACATTGTAATACCCTCTGGTCATAACTTAGATTTGAGAAACGAAGATCTAAAACGGTGATTTCTTATGTTCTTCTGTTGTTAATTATTTTTATTCATTTTGATTGATTTATTCATATAATTTTTGCCTTGTTTTGCCAGATCTTTGGTTAGCATCTGTCCCTTGACCTTACAAATTTATAACACACATACACGCACACACACACACACACACATATATATATATATATATATATGTATATACATATATATATACACACACACCACATACACACACACACACATATATATATATATATATATGTATATATATATATATATATATATGCGTGTGTGCGTGTGTCCGTAAAATCTCTTTACAATTAAAAAAATATATTGCTAAACCCAAAGAACAGACAAATGTGAAAATTATTACAAAATGAGTTTTATAGGAAGTTTTTCTGCCTCCGTTATTACACCTCTATGTGAGCACCATTAGCAGTACGAAGCACATGAAGTCGGTACTCGATTTCAGGGGTTGTGGTGATCTGTTCGAAACGTCCCTGTCTGGTGATCTGCCGGACTGGGGTTCGAGTCACGCTCAAGCCTTGATAGTTTCTTACAGTGTCTGCACCCCCCCCCCCAACCTTTCCTTGTGAATTGGGATTTGGGAAAGCCTATAGGTCTACCTGCTGAGTCATATCAGTAGCCTTTGCCTAGACCTCCCCTGGTCCTAGCATATGTGGAAAGAAGTCTTAGGCGCTGACCATATATTATATATATATATATATATATATACATATATATATATATATATATATATATATACATATATATATAAATACATATATATATATATATATATATATATATATATATGTTATGAACTCTTGAGAGATGGTAATGAGTTCACAGATTCTTTATCTACCATAAAGCCCTTACCACTATGATAATGAGTAGGACTCGTACCAGAACAAAAACAATCCAAGGAACTTCCTCAAAGAGAAGGATACAGAGACTAAACAAACACTTAAATTATTTATCACAATTAATAACTTAAAATTACAAAGAAATCCCTTGAAAACTGAACTTTAGGGAAGAGAAAAAAAACTGGTTTTTTCAATTCCACCAAGACACATTCGCCTAGCTAACTAGCACGCTAAAGTAAAAGAAAAAGTTACTAGGTAGAGATAGAAACTACATATGCACGGGTCGTTGTGATAGAAGGAGACAAAGTAAGAAAATATCCTTAAACCTAATTGATTAACACAGTTAAGTGGCAATAAACATACATTATGAAAACTGAAAATAAACATCATCCATCTAATATCAATTAACTCTTCATCTACAAATCATATTCCTTCAGCAACACGTCACATAGTTTCATCTCCAACCGTAAATTTCAGCAGTACCACAAGGTAGGACACACTCAACATAAGTCGTCTATGGGTTGGATTGGTCACAACATAACACACAGGGTCTCGGATCTTACCCTTTTTTTTTCCGCCCCTGGGAGGCCCTTTGACGACTCCAGAGATTCAGCAAGCTGAGGGCACGGGCAACGATGGATGAAGCTCGCATCGAAAAGTACGAATGCAAGGAAGGGCAGCACACCGCCCCTTACACGAACTGAAGAGACGTCAGCACAAATACAATTCATAGGGGATGGCAAGGAACACCTCCAAGATGCCACCAGCTGCACAAACATCGAGGACGTCTTTAGAACATTTCACGATACTTGGCACAAGCCGTCAGGAAATATGGGAGCTGAAAACCTCTCTATAAGGACCCGAGCCGCTAACTGTCGTTTTTTTCACTCCAAAGGGCCCCACCTCACCAGCGGGAACGAAAACAAAACAGGCGAATGAACAGCCGAAAGATCATCAACATGAAAAGATAAAAACACTTACATGGGTGACGTATCAATTTAAAACTACAATTACCCTTTGAGGGGAGGAAAACATCCCCAAGTCCAGCCTTCAAAAGACATATAAACAAAACTGGACAAAAACAAGCAAAAATTTACTCTAAAGTGCGAAATTAAATGCAAAGCAAAAATGAAGAATAAATTAAATACGTTAATTCCATTACAATATATATATATATATATATATATATACATATTATATATATATATATATATATATATATATATAGGGTATTTTCTGCTAACCAGAGAAATGTGACTTCCCTTGCCTCTGGTATTCATGGGCGGCCTATAAACTTTAAATTGTTCCCTGTAGCATAGCCTTATCGATGATGGCAATAGTATTATTGATTTTATATCAGTGTTGTTCAGATGTCTTTAGTATAATTAGAATGAAGTCCAAGGGAGTGACATCTGTGGTGGGCAGAAAATTTAGCCATCCCTTCTAATCCACCAGTCCTTGAAGATTTAGGAACTCGCGAACGTAAACTAC
>NC_090741.1:93126473-93136473 GCF_036898095.1 Palaemon carinicauda | reverse complement strand
TCAACTAAATAGATTAGAAAGCATCACTTTTTTGCATACCGTATAATCATATAACATTATCAGAGAAATTATCTGTTCTAAGCATCTCTTTCCATTTTGTGCACCTACTTGACATTTATCTATACATAGCCATGACAATAGTCTATTTAATATTAGAACATCATGCAGCTTTGCAAATGTGTCCATAATACTAATACCCCTATAATTGTTACACAACATTCTATCTCACCACTTTTGAATAGGACAAACAGCTTATTATAGCACCAACTGGCAAAGTAACTCAATTGAGTGAAGATGACATTAAACAAACTTCGCAGAAGCATAAGCCTGGAAGCTTAGTAAAAGCATTTAATACTCCTGGGCATATACCTAAATAACTCATCTTTTTTTGATGACCTCTTTGCATTTCCTATTTTGCTATATAAAAAGGATCGTCTAACTTGAGTAAAAGGGAGCGGTTTCCAAATCACTCTGAGCTTCGTTTCACATTACCATTATTAGCAATTTTTTTTTTCTTTAAATTATCAGATGGTTGGTCCCCCTTTCCAGTATACGTATTTCCATACTAACTTTGCATTTTCCGCTCTCCATAATTCTTTCCCATCTAGGTTTGGCTTCATCTCATGTACCTCCAATGGTACTTTTTTTTTTCTTCAAGGGGGTACATTGGATCTTATAGAATAGTCATTACTGCGCAATACATGATATTTGCATTGATTTTGAATAACAAAATTACATATACACTATGGATTTCCTTTTTTCTCTTTTGCATCCTTCAATTTCAAGGGTTACAGTTGGCTTCATTAATTCCGGGTACACTTCCCGTGAAGCTATGTAGCCGTTAATGTACCGAGATTAATTAAGCCAACTGTAAAAAGGAATCTATGAAAACGCCCAATTTGTACAGAGGAACAAAATGTTTGGAATCCCTAGTTTAGGGAGAAGTGTCAGAGGTGGCGGGCAGTGCACCACACAGAAACCCTCTGTGTAGTAAGGGTGTGACTGGTGTATACTTACCTCTGAGCAAAGTGTGCCAGGGTATTCCTGTGTCCAACTGTACGTACCAAAAATACCCAATATAAATACCTACTGCATGTGGTAAGGTCCCTGACTGTGCTTCAATCCCACTCAAACTCGTTAGTTCCTTTGGTCGCTGTAACCTCAACATCCCTGTGAGCTAAGGAAGTTTGGGGGTAGCTTAATATGTCTATCTTCTGATGTCATCAGCAGCCATTGCCTGGCCCCTCCTTGATCCTAGCTTGGGTGGAGAGTGGGGCTTAGGCGCTGATCATATGTAATATATGGTCAGTCTTTAGGGCATTTGTCCTGCCTAATAAGCCAATGTCACTGTCCCTTCCTTTTGTCATTTCATGACTGACCTTCTGAAACCTTTAGAAAAAGTAAATATTTCATAAACTGAAACAATGGACCAATAACGCGAAACTCAATACTTCCATGATGTTGTTGTCGATGATTGATAAATCTCCTGATTTATAGAGAGGATTAGATTGCTTCTTTAACCATCTCTCTTTAGTGTCAAACAAGAGAGCCACTTTGAATGGATCTCCGCTAATCAATGACTTCTAATCCGAGCGTAATTGCTTTTTCTCATATTAATGGAGCAATCAAGTGAGATTTTTTTATTTTAGTTAGTGACAATGAGTATAATACAAGGGCTCACGGTGCGTAGTATATATATATATATATAATATATATATATGATGAATTTTGCACATTTTTACGTGTTTTTCATATTCAAATATGAAAAACACGTAAAAAATGTGCAAAATTTATCATTAATTGAATGCCAAGTAACAAACTACCAATTAGCTACGATAGTGAAGATGGGTTGATTTTCAATTCTAAGTACAACATACCTGAATTCGACAGGTATAAGTACAGAAGAATTGTCATTGACTTTTAATCTTTCTTCGTGGCCAAGGTGGCTTAGTCACTGTCTATACAAGCTTGCCGACCAGGGTTTCGATTCCCGGCCAGAGCCAAGCTCTTGTCTTTGTGTGATTTCGCCTGGGGGCTCTGATCCCGAGGTCGTTAAGAGAATCCAGACATTAATGTATCAAAATTATATATGGCTTATTTTAATATATATATAATATATATATTATATATATATATATGATGAATAGACAACGTCTCAACAGCGTCCAAAAATCAGAGACAGCTTCTCCTCGGACAGTTCTTCCTGCAGATAGTTTTCAGGATAACAGCAAAAATTAATTTACTTTTCTCCATTTATTGTTTGGTGTCGACACGTGTTTCGGATCACTTCGCGATCGTTCTTCAGAAACTGCATTAAATTTTAAGAACCACACTTTATTATAAAGATTAAGATGGTGAAATTTGGGTACAAAATTATTTGGAAATTCAGAAAACATTCAACAAAATTGATAAATGCAAACTAGATTCTTTGCAATATAAATTCGAAAATTCAAGATAATCATGTAAATACATAAATGATTTTTTCAAAAGACTTCACAGAATTTCATGAAGCTCCCGATTCCATCCTTTGTAGCCGGATTGGACGTCAGTCCCCTCAGGAACGTCATCCCTCGTTCAGCAGACCAAATTGGTGAAGCCTTACTCGCTCCCGCAGAAATTTGGTATGTGATCTGCATCGATCTCTTTCCTTATGACAAATTATTGTCTTGATGCTCTTTTATTTTCTTTGCAATGAAACAGTTTCTGAACTCCTAAGCCATTTTTCTTCTTCTTCCGATGCAGCTCAAACTTCCAATGTTGCGGAGGGGGGTGATACAGAGTTTTCAAAACTGGCCCATTTTGTGCAACTCAGCTTAGGATATTGTTATGCAAAATTATTTAAAAGGATCAAATGGCATAATACTGAGAAATGCATCGGTTGATACTGTAGATAATTAAATAAAATATAGATGGGTAAAAAGATTATAGATAATTTGTAAAAACGAATATCAGGTGGTGGTTTCTGCCGGTGCCTCATTAAAAGATAATTAGGAAATAAGCATCGAGTTTTTGTTCCCATAACAGAGATTTGTGTATTCATAGAGAGATAGATCGGATAAGTTAGTCTATTGACCTTTCGAACAAAAAGATTTAATTACTTGTGTTCCATCTCTCTCTCTCTCTCTCTCTCTCTCTCTCTTTATATATATACAGTATTTATATATATATATAATATATATTTACTGATATATATATATATATATATATTTATATATATACAGTATGTATACAGTATATATATATATATATATATGTATATATATATATATATGTATATATATATATATATATATACATTGGCAGAGGGTGAGAGAGGTACACTCGGGAACCATAATTTCCCTCAAATTGTTGAACCAGCTGGTTGTAGTTAAGAAAGAGGGTAGGGGTGGGAAGGGTTGAATCTGTGTGTATACATATCTATCTAGATATTTTACCGTTACTTTTGACGGGTCACGTACACTAGTATATATATATATATATATATATATACAGTACATATGTATATATATACACACACACACACCACATATATATATATATATATATATAGATATATTATTGATATCACGACTACTGCAACCCTAGTCGGGAAATTGAAATTCTAAAAGCCCTACAGGAGTACTTTCTTTATTGGGGTAATAAGGAAAGTACTCCTAAAGAGAAAAAAGATTGGAATGTATAGAGTAACCCATGAAAGAGGAAGGGTCTAGTATTCATACCCGAACAACTCACAAACAATATACATCTTCTACCTGGATAGGTACGATGGGTCGTTTGCGACCCCGAGCGTAAAAAAAAAACAGGTTTTTCTCACGTGACTCACCCCCGTGACTGAGTTTGTGGGTGATCGACCTGCAGGAGGTGTCTCCCCTACACGCTCTAGTAGTGTCCAGATGTGCATTGCTGTAGCTGTACTCCTTCACCGATTTCTGAGACGCGTCGGGGTCGAGCGGCGACCGAGTTTACCCTTCTAAGGTAGTTTGCATAATTATCAAAGTTATTACGTATTATGAAATTGTCGTAGAATGGTGCAACTTGTATAGGTTATCAGTTGTGGAAAGTCTTGGTGGATTGTTTTGGCTACCATGTGCCTGATTTTTTTTTTTAGTTAAAATGTCGTTCATCACCACGAAGACCATTTTACCGCGAGTGCCCCTTTTTCATTTTTTTTCATTTTTTTTTGCCAAGTCATTTTTCCGTAAGATATTGCCAAATAGGTCGTAAAACTTTTGCTTGTTTAGTGTTGGAAAGTGTGTCTAGATGATCTGGCTACCCATGCATGACTTTGTTTTTTGTCAGATACGACGTAGTTATTGGTATATTGGGTATTTAACTGCGGTTACCAATTTCTGTTTTTTTCAATATTTGTAAAAATTACTACGTAGTAAGGAATTGCCGTATATTATTCATTTTTTTCATGTTTATGTGTTAGAAAGTGTGCCTTGATGGTTGGGCTAACACGTGCATGTCTTTTTTTTTATCTGAGATGCCGTATATTAGAATGTCGGGCATTTTACCGCGAGTGTCCCTTTTTCATTTTTTTTTCATTTTTTTGCCAAGTCATTTTTCCGTAAGATATTGCGAAATAGTATCGTAAAACTTTTGCTTTTTTAGTGTTGGAAAGTGTGTCTAGATGATCTGGCTACCCATGCGTGATTTTGTTTTTGTCAGATACGACGTAGTTATTGGTATATTGGGTATTTAACTGCGGTTGCCAATTTCTGTTTTTTTTTTTTTCAATATTTGTAAAAATTTACTACGTAGTAAGGAATTGCCGTATATTATTGATTTTATTTTCATGTTTATGTGTTAGAAAGTGTGCCTTGATGGTTGGGCTAACACGTGCATGTCTTTTTTTTTTATCTGAGATGCCGTATATTAGAATGTTGGGCATTTTTCCGCGAGTGCCCCTTTTTATTTGTTTTGCATTTTTTTGCTTAGTCATGTTACCGTAAGGAATTGGCAAGTAGTGTCGCAAAACTTATATTTTTATAGTGTTGGAAAGTGTTTCTAGATGATCTGGCTACCCATGCCTATTTTTTTTTAGCCAGATATGGCGTATATATAAGTATTTGTTCGATTTTCCTGTGATTGCCATTTTTTCGTTTTTTCCCATTTCTTTCAAAATTACTACGTACTAAGGAACTATCACAGAGTAATATTTCATTAATATGTTTATTTGTCGGAAAATGTGCCTTGATGGTTTGCCTAGCACGTGGCTGAAATTTTTTTTTTTTCTGAAATGCCGTATATTAGAATGGCCATTTTTCCACGAGTGCCCATTTTTATTTGTTTTGCATTTTTTTGCTTAGTCATGTTACCGTAAGGAATTGGCAAGTAGTGTCGCAAAACTTATAATTTTATAGTGTTGGAAAGTGTTTCTAGATGATCTGGCTACCCATGCCTATCTTCTTTTTTTTAGCCAGATATGGCGTATATATAGGTATGTGTTCGATTTTCCTGTGATTGCCATTTTTTCGTTTTTTTCCCATTTCTTTCAAAATTACTACGTACTAAGGAACTATCACAGAGTAATTATTCATTTAGATGTTTATTTGTCGGAAAATGTGCCTTGATGGTTTGCCTAGCACGTGGCTGAATTTTTTTTTTCTGAAATGCCGTATATTAGAATGTTAGCCATTTTTCCGCGAGTGCCCCTTTTTATTTGTTTTGCATTTTTTTGCTTAGTCATGTTACCGTAAGGAATTGGCAAGTAGTGTCGCAAAACTTATATTTTTATAGTGTTGGAAAGTGTTTCTAGATGATCTGGCTACCCATGCCTATTTTTTTTTTTAGCCAGATATGGCGTATATATAAGTATGTGTTCGATTTTCCTGTGATTGCCATTTTTTCGTTTTTCCCATTTCTTTCAAAATTACTACGTACTAAGGAACTATCACAGAGTAATATTTCATTTATATGTTTATTTGTCGGAAAATGTGCCTTGATGGTTTGCCTAGCACGTGGCTGAAATTTTTTTTTTCTGAAATGCCGTATATTAGAATGGCCATTTTTCCACGAGTGCCCATTTTTATTTGTTTTGCATTTTTTTGCTTAGTCATGTTACCGTAAGGAATTGGCAAGTAGTGTCGCAAAACTTATAATTTTATAGTGTTGGAAAGTGTTTCTAGATGATCTGGCTACCCATGCCTATCTTCTTTTTTTAGCCAGATATGGCGTATATATAGGTATGTGTTCGATTTTCCTGTGATTGCCATTTTTTCGTTTTTTCCCATTTCTTTCAAAATTACTACGTACTAAGGAACTATCACAGAGTAATTATTCATTTAGATGTTTATTTGTCGGAAAATGTGCCTTGATGGTTTGCCTAGCACGTGCTGAATTATTTTTTTCTGAAATGCCGTATATTAGAATGTTAGCCATTTTTCCGCGAGTGCCCCTTTTTATTTGTTTTGCATTTTTTTGCTTAGTCATGTTACCGTAAGGAATTGGCAAGTAGTGTCGCAAAACTTATATTTTTATAGTGTTGGAAAGTGTTTCTAGATGATCTGGCTACCCATGCCTATCTTTTTTTTTAGCTAGATATGGCGTATATATAGGTATTGTGTTCGATTTTCCGGTGATTGCCATTTTTTGTTTTTTCCCAATTCTTTCAAAATTACTACGTACTAAGGAACTATCACAGAGTAATGATTCCTCTAGATGTTTATTTGTCGGAAAATTTTGTTTACTTTTTTTTTTGATTGAATATCATCAAATTTTTTAGCTAAAAATTATATTGTTTACATTTTTTTTTTTCGATTTTATTTCCCTTCCAAAAAATTTTTTTGGGTCAGAATTTTAATTTTATAGTCGTAAAATAATCGACAATTATCCAGCAACCCACCATACAATTTTTATGCATATCCAATAATAATTAGATTAGTAAATAACACCTTGAAATTGACATACCCTTCCTACATTTCAAGTGGCAGATTAGGGAGTCTGAGTCAGTGTGGTTGGCGGCCATTTTGTGGACATATCCGAAGCGTAAGCTGCCCTATCTATATATATTCTTGTTCCCTATAGAATTTGTGATATTTTGGTATATTTTTACCTGCATAAATATCATATTATATATTAAATATATGTATTTTTTTACGAAATTTCTAAGTACTCAAAAAATACCTTTAGATATGGCCCCTGATATAAATGTAATTTACAAAATAATGAAGATTTTTTTACATATTTCTATTTTAGGATAACATATGTTTATTCCCTAAAAAAATTAGCCACTTCCTATTTCATTTGGGTACCCAAAAAAATTCATGAAATTTGGACAAATTTTTTTGGCCAAAAAAAGTTACCCTTTTTTTTCTCATTTCAGATCTTCACCTCATGGGTCTGACTTCATCCAAAATACATCAAGATGTGTCCTAAACATTCAAGATCAATCCTAAAAGGATTTGTGTATATATGTATATAAACTTTTTTTTATGAATTTTTATGTCAGGTCTTTTTTTTCTACTTAATTTTTTAAAATATTTATAATAAATAGTTTTTCTGCAGATGAGTAGTATTTATCTTTACAGTTGTTTTAAGCATTCATTGAAGTTTTTTTTGGCAAAAGAAAAAAGGAGGTTACTGCAAAAACTGATTTTTCAAGAATTTTTTTTGGCGTCGGGGGTCGTTCGCTTCCGAGTATACCCTTAAAGGGGTGTCCGAGGAGCGTACCTATCCAGGGTTAAAAAGAACGTTCAGAAATAACTGGTGTTACATAACCAAGGGTTACGTTATGTTTTCTGGTATCTGAATGGATTCGTCCCCCCCCCAAAAAAAAAAAACAGACTACATTGGTCTTTCTTGGAATTTCTCTCCATTCATTTTCTTAATCTTTCTTTGAAATATTGTTCTTTCTGTTTCCTTGCATCTTTTACCATTTAACATTTACTTTGTTTCATGGTTCATCATATGTGTGACTGGGATTTTATTTTTAAATTTGATAGTCTTTTCTGAAATACTTACTCTATCTTTCTTTGTCATTGCGAGAAATATCCTTTTTCATTCCAGACTATATTATCCATTTGGTAATATCGATGCGATTTCCTGGCATCTGTCAGCAGATTGTAGCATAACCAAAATCATATTTTTATTTTTATGTGACCAATTACAGTTTGTACACAAAGACTGTCATAAAACTCCGGCAGGCCTACTTGGGGATTTTACTAAAAAACATACTGACGATGTTGATTCTTTGCTACAAACCAATTCACAATATCTATCGGGTAAAGGGTATCGTTTTTTTTCTTCGCCCTAATTGATAATTTTCCCTACCTTTAACTTTTTTATTATCTATCCTTATCACTTATCTTTATCATTATTGAAAACCTTTCACTTTTCTTTGGGAAAAAAAATCTCCCCGATTTTTAATACATTTTCCTCGAAAAATTTCAACTTCGTAGTATTTCCTTGTCTACTTTAAAATCGCTTTTCCTTTTCTTTAGAGATTTTTGGAGTCACTCATCAACCCTCCCTGATATTTACTCTCTTCCTGGAAAGTATTTCCCTTTTATTCAATATTTTTCCTCAGAAAACCAGTCCTTTGCCTTTCAAAATCTGTCGTGACCTATTTTCTCGCAAATTTCAGTTCTCGCTTCAATGATTTAATTTCTGAAAGCGCTCTCTCTCTCTCTCTCTCTCTCTCTCTCTCTCTCTCTCTCTCTTTCTTGCCAGTGATGCTGACCCTTCTTCTTATTCTTTGTTAGCATTCTTCTTCTTCTTGTGCAGCATCCTTGCTTTGGGAATTAATGAATACAGCACCGCCTGGCAACAGTCCAAGTCCTTCAAAGCCAAACCAATCTAGGAAGCGGTACAGAGAGAGAGAGAGAGAGAGAGAGAGAGAGAGAGAGAGAGAGAGCATTTGCATATAGTGCAGCTCTCACCCTCATGCACTTTCCAATAAAGGGTCTCTTACTCTCCCAAGGGATTTCTTGCGATATTTCTTCTTCTCGATGTCTGCAGTTGATAAATATGTTTTTACTCTTCCTCTGCAGCCTCTTTAATTCTCTTTTATTGCGACCTCTCTATTTCTCTTTCACTGATGCCTCTTTAATAATCTTTCTTTGCGACCTCTTTATAAAAGGGGAATTGAAATAGATTTTATACAGTCTCAGCAAAAGCAAAAATTGCAAGCTGCACTATTAAAATGGGAATGAGGAAATAAGGGTTTTCTTTATCAACGGGTAAGAACTAAATAATTCTGAAATGTTTATCCGGACCAATGTTTACATTCGCTGATTCTTTCACGTCTGAAAACTGGATTATTCAGTGAATAAACATTTCAATGTTTATGAAAGCAAGTGGATATTGGTGTTGTTGAACCATCAGTTACATATAATGGATTTCGATTTTAAGTTCTAAGAACATTTTTATTTTGATGTTTCATGTATATGTATATATATATATATATATATATATACCATATATATACACACATATATATATATATATATATATTATGTATGTATGTATATATATTCTCAAACATATACATAAATACATGAATATGTTATTATATAGTTATCAAAAGTTATATTCTTAATATCAGGGTAATCTCTCTCTCTCTCTCTCTCTCTCTCTCTCTCTCACTCTCTCTCTCTCTCTCTCTCTCTCTCTCTCTCTCCCTCTCTAATTTATCATCGTCATCAATGACTTATCCTTGTTTCATCCTTGTTCTCGAAACTTTCCTAACCCCATTGTCCACTGCCGTGAATATTGCTAAAACTTAAACAGACGATAGAATATCGTTGCGATACGAGACTTATTGGGTTGCCGAGTTCAGGGAAATGGCGATTCCCTCATTAGAGTGATCGACTCTGTTCTCGCCTCAATGCTTCTTTTCACATCCAGATCACCTAGCGCTGCCACTCTCTTCTGTTTGCCTACCTACCCAGGCTCAGATTGAGAATCGCAAAAGTATTCTCTTTACTTTTCATTTGTTTCTATTAGTGGGCTGTATGTACTTATGATTGTTTATTTTTTTCAGTTACTGTACCTTATA
>NC_090741.1:93108973-93121473 GCF_036898095.1 Palaemon carinicauda | reverse complement strand
TATTACAAGAATATTTTGTAGAATGTGGCATGAAGAAACAAAACTTGATGATTGGAAATTAAAATTTTTGGTGAAAATGGCAAAAAGGGGGACAAAACTGATTGCAATAATTACAAAGGTATCAAACTTACGTCATTTGTCATGAAAATATATAGCCTTGTATGATCATTCTAAAATGCCTAGAGAGAAAGATTCATGAAAGATGACGGGGGAAAAATCAGTATTTAGAAAAGGTAAAAGTTGTATCGACCATATTTTCATTTTCAGACATGTACAACGTGTAGAATATAGAAATCAACTTTTGATGGCATTTGTGGACTATGAAACAGAGTTTGATAGTGTGCACCGGCCAATTTTGTGGAGACTTCTACGTTATTATGAATTACTCTTAAGTCATGAGCCCGATCTTTCATCTTCCTTCCAACCCAAGAAGGAAATTTCAGTTCGATTTGCTAATCTCATTGATGAATGCAACAAAGGCAATGAATCATTTACTCTATCCTTTGTCATGAATGGGTTTATTGTGAAGGGATAATTGAT
This sequence comes from Palaemon carinicauda, assembly GCF_036898095.1. Classification (NCBI taxonomy): domain Eukaryota; kingdom Metazoa; phylum Arthropoda; class Malacostraca; order Decapoda; family Palaemonidae; genus Palaemon; species Palaemon carinicauda. The sequence goes on along the minus strand of NC_090741.1, from coordinate 93,120,933 downwards.
TACCTTTCGAGAAGGAGCGACAACTCTGATCCAATCCAGTTGTAACTGGATGCTATGCTCTTACTATAATTGTGATGTGATTCCATGTGTTTTATATCTTTGCTTTATTACCTGTCCTTAATTTCTACAATATTCATGTGTGGATTTCAATATTCACCTGTAAAACAACAATATTCTAGTCTACATTGACTTTTGTTATATATATATATATATATATATGTGTGTGTGTGTGTGTGTGTGTGAGTGTGTGTGTGTGTGTGTGTCTGTGTGTGGGTGGGTGTGCGTGTGTGTGTGTGGGTGGGTGTGCGTGTGTGTGTGTGTGTGTGTGTGCGTGCGTGCATGTATAAAAAAAATAGAGAGAGAGAGAGAGAGAGAGAGAGAGAGAGAGAGAGAGAGAGATGCTGGAAAGGGTTCCTTGGATAGAGTCTCTATTCAATAACCTCATCCATTTCTTTTGTGGAGATCGTAAGTGTAGTAGTATTAAAATTATCATACATATCTCTAATAGTAGTAGAAGTAAAACCATTATCAGTGGCCCTGGCAGAAGTTTTTGTAGATATAGCATTATTATAAGAATTAGTAGTCTTAAGACAATGCTTGAAATAGAAAACACCCCTCTCTCTCTCTCTCTCTCTCTCTCTCTCTCTGTGTGTGTATATATATATATATATTATATAAATATATATATATATATATATATATGTATATATATATATATATATATACTGTATATGTATTAATGTGTATATATATATATATATATATGTATATATATATATATATATACACATAACATATACAGCATATATATACTGTATATGTATATATATATATATATATATATAAATATACAGTGCATGTATATATATATATATATATATATTTATTCATATGTATATATATGTATATATATACATGTATGTATATATATATATATATATAAATATATATATATATATATATATATAAATGCATATGTATACATATTTATATACATAGTGTGTATATATATGTATATATATATTATATATATATTATATATATATATACATATATATATATATATATATATGTATATATATATATATATATATAACGGATTTTGAGCGAAGCGAAAAATCTATTTTGGGTGAGATGGCCATGTCGTCCTGATGGAAGTTCCTATAGGGTAGCTTCCTAGGGTATATTACAACTACGGCGATATTCCCAGAGAATTTACCTTAAGGTACCCAGAATTCTAACTCCTGGAGCGAATATCTCTAATGAAAGGGATATCGCGACATATCAGAGGACGTATTCTTGACACGCCAAATGGGAATCTGCACCCTAAACAGAGATAACACATCGAGGGGTCAATTGGCAAGAAAACGAAAACGGGAAAGAAAAAGGGGGAGCCGCTCCCAAGGCTCCCTCTTCTCCAGTTTCGTAAGCGTGCTTGGCGCCAATCCTGGCGCCATCTGTATTCCTTGTAGCTATACACGAGGTGCTACAGATACTGTATGGAGGGAGGGGTCCTACAGCCCTTTCATAGAAAGGGAAGGGCGGGTCCATCAGGACGACATGGCCATCTCACCCAAAAATAGATTTTTTGCTTCGCTCAAAATCCGTTTTTTGGGCTCAAGCCATGTCGTCCTGATGGAAGTATACCAGAGCATTACTGTATCTGTGGATTCTCAGAACGTGCCGTACTCCCCGGAGGTAATTTTTCCCGGTCGACTAGACCTAGAGACCTAAGATGTTACCGTTATACATCTTTTCAACTAACCATAAACCATGTTAGAGCTTCCTGCCCCCTACAGGGAAGAGTCCTACTAGACTCTGGAAAAGTCTCGAAGAGTACATATACCTATATATGAATACCAGGCAAGCTAATATAGTGGTCTCACCCTATATTAAGTAAAGCATAGTTTGTAAAGAACCACTTCGTCAATATGAAATATCGACCAGTTCTCCTCACAATACTTGTATTGGACAAAGGTTTATATCCGTATAGGAGGAAACTTGTAAAACCGCCACCGTCCCCTTCTGGGACGGAGTCCTCCCGGTAAGGGAAAGCATAAACCAATGCAACATAGCTTGCATACAGGAACAATCTATTAGAATTATCCCAGATAAATATACATAGAATGAATGCTCAATTATATCAATAAATTGACACAGGTGAAGGAGACGCAAGGTTCTCAAGAACAAGTTTATTGATAGACAATAAACAGACAGGTTAACAACAATTCTATGTATATATATACATATATATACATATATATATATATATATATATATATAAGAAGAGGATAACCAAAACTTTAAGCATAAGTCTGATAGTATACAGAAACTTGTTTATCTGAAAGAAAACATTAGTGCCACTTTTAACATACCGAGGTATGAAGGTCAGAAAAGTCTGTATTACTAATCAGTTACATTAGCGTTAGAAACGCTCGGCACACATGTCTGTACTTATGCTAGGTTCACCTTTGGAAGTGGAACAGTCAACGTGGGTACCTCAGTGCCCTCACTTAGTTTGTAGCACAGTATGTAACTACACACTCATCCTGGAATTAATTGTCCCAATTAAAACCACTGTTCCTCGCAGAGTTAAACAGCAGGGTTAACGACGCAACCCATTGCTACCACAGAACTCTTTAGTTGCTCCACTTGCTTCGCATAGTGGCGAAAGAACACTCTGGAAGACTTCCAGCCAGTGTATGAACGAAGATGTTCAAAATCCATACAATTAAGGAAATTTAAGGATGAAGCAACTTTCCTTGGATCGTGACCTGCGGGTGTACTGTCAGTATCCGCTCTGCGAATAAAATATGTGAATTTTGCCCTGAGTTGATTTAGTGATAAATTTGAGCCTGATGTTTCTCCCCTGAATAGTTGACCACCCTTGAAGTCTGAAGTTCTATGAAGATAGACCTTTAGGCATTCTACTGGGCATAGAGATGCATCTTCTTTCAGAGGGCAGATTCTACAGGGACCCCACCTGTTGATGAGTAACTCATTCTTGGTGAGAAACGTAGGATCCGGAAACAGGTTAAGTTCTCCCCCATCTAGGGACTGAACACGACCTTTCTCTCTCGAGAGGGCTACAATCTCACTAACCCTGGCCCCGGACGCGAGTGGTAATAGGAAAATAACTTTTCGGGTCAAATCCATTAACGCACCCTCCCCATTGCTCCACAGAGAAGCGAAATGAAGAACTTTGTCTAAAGACCATGAAATGGGCTTTGGAGGTGCTGAAGGTCTGAGCCTAGTGCAGGCTTTCAGAACTTTATTGCCTTCTAATAGATTTGCACTTATTTTCCTCTAGGAAGTCTATGCTGGCTTTCGAAATCCCGAAACGCTTTCTCACCGCTAGGGAGAGAAAATCATGAGCTGCAGGGTCCGGGTTTTCTGTAATGAAGCGCAGACAGTAGACTTCTGGACTCGCTGGGTCAGAACTGGATCTGGTAGCGGTAGAAACTTCAGCCGTAGTTCCAATGCCAGGGGGAACCACACGCTGTTCGGCCACTTGTGGGCCACTATTGCCGCTACTCCCTTGAAGGATCTTAGTTGTTGTGGACCCTCAACAGAAGATTGTGAGGAGGGAACAGATAAATCCTGGACCATCTGCTCCAGTCGAGGGACATCGCGTCCACTGCTTCCGCTAAGGGGTCCTCGTACTAGGACACGTACAGGGGCAACTTCTTGTTGTCTTTTGTCGCAAAGAGGTCTATCTGCAGTTCTGGGACTTGACTCGAGATGAAGGAGAATGATCCTGCGTCTAGGGACCATTCCGACTCTATCGGTGTGAACCTGGATAGAGCGTCCGCTGTCACATTGCGGACTCCTTGAAGGCGAACTGCCGACAGGTACCACTTCTTCTTTTCTGCCAATCGGAAGATGGCCAACATCACCTGGTTGAGTAGTGGTGACCTTGATCCATGTCGATTCAAGCATCTCACAGCTACCTCGCTGTCCAGCCCAACTATATGTGGATCGAGTGACGCGAGGAGACTTTCTTTAAGGTAAGGAGCACTGCCATAGCTTATAGAAAGTTTATGAGAAAGGTCTTGAATAGCTTGGACCAAGTCCCCTGGACTTTTTTCCGATGAGAGTGACCTCCCCATCCCTCCTTTGAGGCATCTGAGTGAATTGTCACCGACGAGGGAGGTGGCTGAAGACGAACCGACTTCTTTAGATGTCTGGCTTGGGACCAAGGCCTGAGAAGAATAAAGAATACGTAGACGAAACGGACTGGTTTTCTCAGATCTCTTCGCGCGATTGATGCATAACTTCTCCAAACTCCGGCTGCATCCTTTAGCTGTGCTCTTAGCACCGGGTCTGTCACCGAAGCAAACTGGAGAGAACCCAGTACTCTCTCCTGCTCGCGTCTTGATATCCTTTCGGAATCTAGAAGTCTCTTGACAGACCCGCTATCTCCTTCCTTTTCTTCGCTGGGAAGGAGAAACGGTGTGACATTAGGTCCCAGTGGATTCCCAGCCACTGGAACTTTGAGATGGAGAAAGTCGAGACTTTTTTTTTTCTGTTGATCTTGAAGCCTAGATACTCTAGGAACTGGATCACATGAATGGAAACTTGCAAGCATTCTGTCTTGGATGCTGCCCACACCAGCCAGTCGTCCAGGTAGGCTATTACCTGAATTCCCTTTTAGGCGTAGTTGCTTGAGAGCTACGCTCGCAAGCTTCGTGAAGGTCCTTGGGGCTATATTTAGCCCGAATGGCATGGCTCTGAAGGCGTATAGTCTTCGTTGTAGCTTGAACCCTAGGTAGGGGGAGAGTCGACGGTTGATTGGAACGTGCCAATAGGCGTCAGACAAGTCTATGGAGACGGTATATGCCCTCTTGGGCAGTAAGGTCCTTATGTGTTGCAGTGTTAGCCTCTTGAACTTGCAGTTCACTATGAAGTTGTTGAGTGGCGACAAGTCCAGAATGACTCTGAGTTTTTCCGAGTCCTTCTTGGGAACACAAAACAGCCTCCCTTGGAATTGATGGACTTTACCCTTCGGATCACTTTATTCCTCCAACAAATCTTGGATGTACTCCTCCAGAACGGGGGTGGAGTGTTGGAACACCGAGGGCACGGGGGTGGAGTGCTGTACCAGCTCCAGCCCAGTCCATTCTTGAGTAGGCTGTGGGGCCAGGGATCGAAGGTCCACCGATCCCGAAAATTCTAAAGTCTCCCTCCTACCGGTATCATCACATTTGGACTGTTGTCCAGAGGTCTTGCCTCCCTGACCGCGACCACGCCTGAATCCCCTTCCCCTTGAGGGGCGCCTAGATGAGCCTCTGGCTGCTCCTCTAGGCTTTGCTAGAAAGGAAGTTGACTGCCCTTCGAACGTCGGGTTGAATGCCGGGGACTGCGTCGACACGGCCTGGGGTACCCAATGGAAAGTGGGTCGGGGTTTGTGCCACCATCTGGGGCACTGAAGGCATCGGCAACTGCTGTTGCTGTTACTGTTCAACTGGCTTGGCTGGCCGAGACGGTAGCCTAGCCCTTTTAGTCTTCCTCTTTGGTTGGGGACCCTCATCCGGGGAAGACTTTCTCTTGATAGACAGGCCCCACTTTTGGAGAAGATTTCTATTCTCCGTGGCGGCCTTATCCATAACTTCTTTGACCAATTCGCTAGGGAAAAGGTCTTTGCCCTAAATGTTTTAGGAGATTAGTTTCCTTGGCTCGTGCCTCACCGTAGCCGAGGTGAACATGAACTCCCTACAAGCTCTCCTCGCCCTGACGAAGCTGTAAAGATCCTTCGTCACTGTGGCCAGATGAATCTTGGCCACTACCATGAACATTTCATGGACCTTGGAGTCACTTGCCATCGTGTCAAGAGTGGTCTGAAGAGATATTGAGGCAGCCAGTCTTTCTTTTGTCTCGAGCTCTCTCCGCAAAAGAAAGTCAGACAGCTTAGGGAGGTTCTCACCGAACTGACGTCTGGCAATATCAGCCTCCAACTTCCTGACTGAGAAGGTAAGATGAACGTCCTTCCAGTCCTTGTGGTCCATGGGTAGGGCCAGCGACAAGGGTTTACACTCCTCCAGGGAGGGGCAAGGCTTGCCAGCCTCGACTGCTTTTAATACAGCCGCAAACCCTTTCTGCAAAAAGGGGAAGGCTTTAGCAGGAGAGTACACAAAGGAAGGGAGCTTCTTACTCAATGCAGCAACTTTTGAGTTTGTGAAGCCCCTCTCTTTCATCGAAGATGAACGCAAAGCTTGAGCCTTAGCATGGTCCATCACTATGACTTCCTTCGGCTCTGTCTCCTCCTTTGAAGCTGGTTCCTTCCTCAACCGGACATAACAGTCCGGATATGACCCTTTGCTGGGCCAGAATTCCACTTCCTCAAGGGGAACTGAACCCAGCTTATCTGACATGACGATCTTTCCAGTCGTCATCGACATGTGCTCAGCATATCTCCACGGGTTAGCATCTGAGCACAAGGGAAGGTCTTTCACATTGAGCCTTTTCTTGGGCCCACGTGATGCTGCAAGCTTCTGCATCTGCAGTTCCATTGTAGCCGCCTTCTCCATATTCTCCTTCTGCATTTGTTGGATCATTCCAACAATGGAGGAGAGGGCCCTGTCCCAGCTCTACTGGGAGAGCGGACGATGTTGAGGGAATAGGTTCAGGGATCAGAACCGGAGCAGCCGACACCTCGTTGGCTTCTTCCTCTACAATGTCTGGGGCTTGATCTTCATCCTGGCCTCCTGCCAGGAGGTCTTCCTCCAGACGCTCGGACACGTCTGACATCCTGTCGTCCTACTGGATGTCTTGCACGGCGACCGCCACTTCAGCATCCACCTGGATCTGAACTAGGGGGATCTCCTCTTGAGGCTGGGGAATCACTGCATCAGCTGATGCCCTAGGGAAAAGGTAAGCCCTCATCTTCTTACTTGGAAGATAAGGTCCAGAGGTGTTCTTCTGGAAGCCCCTTACCCAGGTGCGAAGCTTCTCCCTTGCCATATCCCTTGATTCCGCTGTCCTAGGGGAATCAAAAGCTTCAGTAATCAGGTTAGAGCACACGGTACATACCTGGGGGTCCCAATACCGGAGATCACCCTTGGAGACAGCGCATGCTGCGTGCCTCCTACATAAGCCATGTCCGCAGAAGTTCTTACTGCGGACGTTGCAGAAAGCACTTCCGCACTTCGGACGTACCTCCTGCAAAGAGAAGAAATTTCCATGAGTATCAAGTGAACTACATATCACTGGATATACACAGTTTAGCATAACAAATCAGAAAGGAAAGACACACACTTGTGTTTCCTTCACAACCAATTGTTGCAGCCTTCCAGATAATAAAATCGTATGGTTAATCTCTTCTAAAATAACCAATGAAAAGTTTCCAGAGGAAACAGGTGTAGCTCACACCTAGGCAATGATTTTAAAATCCCGGATAATAGACAAGAAAGAACTCACTTTCTTATCTGTAAGGCAACACCAAAGGGCTGTGCAAGACAACACAAAAGTGTTAGAACACACAGTGCTGTACCAAAACTTATACTATAGTTTTCTTCCTACAGTATATGTTATACTGAAGAATACTGGTACAGTATAGAAGGTAATGTGCTGGCCGGCACTTGCCGGGCGGCACACACCATAACTAGCTTTAAAGTATACTACCTAACAGCTATAAGGCGGCAGAACGCTGGTTCAAATGCTTGTGCCGGCCGGCAACAGCCAATGTCGGCTACACAAGGTAGCACCCGGCTGCCGGCCACTGCTCCTAGCAACTGGCAGACAAGGGCTGACATTAGCCGGCCGGCAAAGGTAAACAACCGATGCCAGCCAGCAGCAAAAGAACCAGAGGTCTACGACTGCCCGGCTGCCGGCCTCATAGGCCGGCAGCCGGTTCGGGTACAGCACTAGAAGAAAACAGAATGGATGCCGGGATAGGAGCGTAAACTACCTCCAAGCCCGGCAATCCGAAAGAGTGCATATAAGGAAGGGGAGAATCTAATTCAGGCTTCCTGACCAATGCCGTCTGGCTCTACAGGCAGGCATGGATGAGGGACCAAGGGAGGTCCGGGCAGCACTCAAAGCAGAAGACCCTTGCCGGCCGGCAGACTCTGCCGGCCGGCAAGGGACTGAGTCAATTCCACATCCTAACCTATCCTAGGTCCAGATGTAGAATGACGTACAGTACTGTAATGGCTAGGCCATTACGGAGATAGAGGGGGAAGGGACAAAAGAGGGTCCTACCAACCTTGCTTTAGTGAAGGATCACCCGCAGCCAAGAAAACTCATCTTAGCCTAAGGGAGATCCAAGGAGGGAGGCCAGCAATACTTGCCAGCTCCCAAAGAACCAAAGCAAGGAAGGTGTTGCTACTCCCAGGGAAAGGATCTTATCCTCCCACCGAGAACAGCAACAAGGACTAGTCTGCTAGATCACAAAAGAAGGAATCATCTCATACAGAAACCTTCGGTAGTGACCTAAGGAGGCTAAGCCTCCTATGTCTGTGTCAGGCCAGCGAGGGAGACTCTACCCCAAGCCAGACAAACACAGACTCAGACTAAAAACTCTGTTGTTCTTTCCCTCTCTGAAACCAGACTTACTGGAACAGGGAGGTACAGTAACACCCCAGTATAGTTTTATCGAAAGTTAATTCAGATAAACCACTTAGGGATAAGCCCAAGGCTTAAACAGAGGGAAAGGGATTGCATACCTTCTCCGAAGAAAAGAAAGCAACCGGGAAGTATGAGAAAGTATACTAAGGCTCCATAAGCAACTTAGCCTAGGCACCAAGAGAATCGATTACCTAAATCACCGAAACTCACTCGTATACTATCTTGGAAATATTCAACATAATCTTAAATGTATAAAAAACAGCCTAAAGCTTCAATAAAATTTTAACCCTGGATAGGTACGATGGGTCGTTTGCGACCCCGAGCGTCAAAAAAAAACAGGTTTTTCTCACGTGACTCACCCCGTGACTGAATTTGTGGGTGATCGACCTGCAGGAGGTGTCTCCCCTACACGCTCTAGTAGTGTCCAGATGTGCATTGCTGTAGCTGTACTCCTTCCCCGATTTCTGAGACGCGTCGGGGTCGAGCGCGACCGAGTTTACCCTTCTAAGGTAGTTTGCATAATTATCAAAGTTATTACGTATTATGAAATTGTCGTAGAATGGTTCAACTTGTATAGGTTATCAGTTGTGGAAAGTCTTGGTGGATTGTTTGGCTACCATGTGCATGATTTTTTTTTTAGTTAAAATGTCGTTCATCACCACGAGGACCATTTTACCGCGAGTGCCCCTTTTTCATTTTTTTTCATTTTTTTGCCAAGTCATTTTTCCGTAAGATATTGCCAAATAGTGTCGTAAAACTTTTGCTTGTTTAGTGTTGGAAAGTGTGTCTAGATGATCTGGCTACCCATGCGTGACTTTGTTTTTGTCAGATACGACGTAGTTATTGGTATATTGGGTATTTAACTGCGGTTACCAATTTCTGTTTTTTTTCAATATTTGTAAAAATTACTACGTAGTAAGGAATTGCCGTATATTATTCATTTTTTTTTCATGTTTATGTGTTAGAAAGTGTGCCTTGATGGTTGGGCTAACACGTGCATGTCTTTTTTTTTTATCTGAGATGCCGTATATCAGAATGTTGGGCATTTTTCCGCAAGTGCCCCTTTTTATTTGTTTTGCATTTTTTTGCTTAGTCATGTTACCGTAAGGAATTGGCAAGTAGTGTCGCAAAACTTATATTTTTATAGTGTTGGAAAGTGTTTCTAGATGATCTGGCTACCCATGCCTATTTTTTTTTTAGCCAGATATGGCGTATATATAAGTATGTGTTCGATTTTCCTGTGATTGCCATTTTTTCGTTTTTTTCCCATTTCTTTCAAAATTACTACGTACTAAGGAACTATCACAGAGTAATATTTCATTTATATGTTTATTTGTCGGGAAATGTGCCTTGATGGTTTGCCTAGCACGTGGCTGAAATTTTATTTTTCTGAAATGCCGTATATTAGAATGGCCATTTTTCCACGAGTGCCCCTTTTTATTTGTTTTGCATTTTTTTGCTTAGTCATGTTACCGTAAGGAATTGGCAAGTAGTGTCGCAAAACTTATAATTTTATAGTGTTGGAAAGTGTTTCTAGATGATCTGGCTACCCATGCCTATCTTCTTTTTTTAGCCAGATATGGCGTATATATAGGTATGTGTTCGATTTTCCTGTGATTGCCATTTTTTCGTTTTTTCCCATTTCTTTCAAAATTACTACGTACTAAGGAACTATCACAGAGTAATTATTCATTTAGATGTTTATTTGTCGGAAAATGTGCCTTGATGGTTTGCCTAGCACGTGGCTGAATTTTTTTTTTCTGAAATGCCGTATATTAGAATGTTAGCCATTTTTCCGCGAGTGCCCCTTTTTATTTGTTTTGCATTTTTTTGCTTAGTCATGTTACTGTAAGGAATTGGCAAGTAGTGTCGCAAAACTTATATTTTTATAGTGTTGGAAAGTGTTTCTAGATGATCTGGCTACCCATGCCTATCTTTTTTTTAGCCAGATATGGCGTATATATAGGTATGTGTTCGATTTTCCGGTGATTGCCATTTTTTCGTTTTTTCCCAATTCTTTCAAAATTACTACGTACTAAAGGAACTATCACAGAGTAATGATTCCTCTAGATGTTTATTTGTCGGAAAATTTTGTTTACTTTTTTTTTGATTGAATATCATCAAATTTTTTTAGCTAAAATATTATATTGTTTTACATTTTTTTTTTCGATTTTATTTCCCTTCAAAAAAATTTTTTTGGGTCAGAATTTTCATTTTATAGTCGTAAAATAATCGAAAATTATCCAGCAACCCACCATACAATTTTTATGCATATCCAATAATAATTAGATTAGTAAATAACACCTTGAAATTGACATACCCTTCCTACATTTCAAGTGGCAGATTAGGGAGTCTGAGTCAGTGTGGTTGGCGGCCATTTTGTGGACATATCCGAAGCGTAAGCTGCCCTATCTATATATATTCTGGTTCCCTATAGAATTTGTGATATTTTGGTATATTTTTACCTGCATAAATATCATATTATATATTAAATATATGTATTTTTTTACGAAATTTCTAAGTACTCAAAAAATTACCTTTAGATATGGCCCCTGATATAAATGTAATTTACAAAATAATGAAGATTTTTTTACATATTTCTATTTTAGGATAACATATGTTTATTCCCTAAAAAAATTAGCCACTTCCTATTTCATTTGGGTACCCAAAAAAATTCATGAAATTTGGACAAATTTTTTTGGCCAAAAAAAGTTACCCTTTTTTTCTCATTTCAGATCTTCACCTCCATGGGTCTGACTTCATCCAAAATACATCAAGATGTGTCCTAAACATTCAAGAATCAATTCCTAAAAGGATTTGTGTATATATGTATAAACTTTTTTTTTATGAATTGTTATGTCAGGTCTTTTTTTTTTCTACTTAATTTTTTAAAATATTTATAATAAATAGTTTTTCTGCAGATGAGTAGTATTTATCTTTACAGTTGTTTTAAGCATTCATTGAAGTTTTTTTTGGCAAAAGAAAAAAAGGAGGTTACTGCAAAAACTGATTTTTCAAGAATTTTTTTTGGCGTCGGGGTCGTTCGCGTCCGAGTATACCCTTAAAGGGGTGTCCGAGGAGCGTACCTATCCAGGGTTAAAACACTCTTAAAACCAAAATCATGCAGGAAGTACTAGGACCAAACGACTAGGCTACATGGCCTAGCGTAGGCCAGAGTTGGCGAATACTTCGCCAAAATAATACTAAAGCACGAAAGGAAATCCTATGTAACGCTAAATAGCTAAAATTTATTAAAGCAAAACAACCGGGAATGTCGCTCTGGCTAACTAAAACTCATACCTAGCGAGCGACAGCGTCCATGACGCCTCCGGTAGGCAACGGCTCTTGTAACAAAGATTAATACTATTAATCACTTTAAAATTTACCAAGAGCCT
>NC_090741.1:93098973-93103973 GCF_036898095.1 Palaemon carinicauda | reverse complement strand
TCATGTTCAGTTAATATATAATGAACAAATAAATGTACATTTCTCTCAAATGTGTAAAGGGAATATATTTGGAATACCTGTAACAATGAATACTAATTCAGTAATTATTTGGAAAGTTATTATGAAATTATTTTACATTTAAGTCAAAAAGTCAAGGAGATAAAGTCAATTCCAGTCACTGACTTTACTTTCTAATTGATAAATGTAATGCAAATGAAGACATTTATCTTCAGTGAAATCATTTTTTTATGTTCTATAGTTAATATATTTTTTATTAATTCGGAAGAGACATTTAAAAAAAAAGTTAAATTTGTCATATCAGTGAAAAGGGTTTATATTTAAGTAGAATTACACAGAGAGAGAGAGAGAGAGAGAGAGAGAGAGAGAGAGAGAGAGAGAGAACGCTATCAGGAAGAGCAATACCAAAATTAATGAAAGGAAACATAATAATCCCATCCTTTTTTTGTATGTGTTCTTTCTCTTATAGCAGTTTTTCCTGTTCCCCTTCATCCTCGTATTTCGCTATAGAAAACTTAATACAAAAAATCTTCATTATTTTTCTTTTTCTACCGATTCTTTTCACATATTCATAAGTTCATTTTGTGAATAACTGAATTATTCAAATGTTCATGTGATTGGCTATCTTGACAAGAAGTCAGAGAGAGAGAGAGAGAGAGAGAGAGAGAGAGAGAGACTGAGAGAGAGAGCGAGCGAGCACGTAAAAGATTAAAACTCTGTCCTTAAATGAATGAAGGACCAACAACGTAACCTCTGAATAGCAGAAGTAAAAGTAAACAAAAGATTGCTAAGGTTTTAAAGTTTTACAGTCGCCCATGAATGGCAGTGGCAAGGGACAAAGCCAATGCTATCGGAGAATGACACTCCAAAATTACCCCATTGTTCTTTAGTCTTAAGTAGCGGGCTAGACTTTGTAGTAGGTTGGCCGTGGCACCAGCCACAGATTGAGATATTACGGCTAGAAGGTTATTGAGTCCTTTGCCTGGTCAGACAGTACTACATTGGATTCCTCTTTCTTATTACGGCTCTTTTTTTTTTTTTTTGCCTACACATACACCGAATAGTCTGGCCGATTCTCTCCACTTTCTCCTGTCTTCATACACGTAACAACACTGAGATTACCAAACAATTCTTCTTCGCTCAAGGGGTTAACTACTGCTTTGTAATCTGTACCAGCCTTCTCTCGGCTTGTCACATGGTGACCCTGGAAATCGACTCACTCTTCGCGCCTTCCACTCCCCCTCACCACCCTCCGTCGTTTGTACTATGGCGGACTCTACGGAAGTTGGCACTGCTGCTGCCTTATTGAAACCTTTCATCATTCGCCAGCGGAGAGGCGTTTGCTTGGTTTCAGCGAGCAGAAGTCCAGTTTCCATGAAGGGCGTGACTCGCCTCAACCACCAAAGCAGATCATGTTCTTGCGGCGATTCCCGAGAACACCTTGCTGGGAATATCTGACTGGCTTTGTGAACAAGGAGACACCCCAATAGCGTATGACACCCTCAAAACATATCTTCTGCAGCAGTACTCGCCATCGCCAGCCACCTGCATAGCAAGCTTTTTCGACTCTCTCAACAACCGTTGTGTGACCAAAAGGGCTTCGCTCGCCCTTAGCAAAAAGACCAGTATCGCTTGCCTGCAACCTGCCGCAGAAGGCTCTTCTTGTGAGGGGAACCTACTTCGTGCCCTTTGGATACGCCGTTAACCTGAACCTGTACGCACTGCCATACGCGATGTCGATACTTTACCCATAAAGGACTTGATGACCAAAGCCGACGCCACTTCAAGACATCCATCAACGCCTCCACTCCTGACGAAGAGGACGCCTATTAGATGTCAACCGAAGCTGACATGAATGCCGTAGGACATACACTCCTACCCTGTGACGTGCCAAAGCGGAGACAAAGACACCCACCACCCACCACTCGCTCGCGCCCCAACCAACGACTTCTACAGCCACTTACTGCCTCCCATCCACCGCAGTTTTGCTACTACCACACCAGATTCGGGGCAACCGTGAAGAAATGTGCCAAGGATTGTCAGTGGCCAAAAAAGGTGTATATAGGCCATCGCTCGTGGCGCTAGCCTCCCGTGTTTCTAATATTTTCTTTTACCATGATGCAGGAACGGGCGTGCGATTTTTGGTAGACAAGGGTGCTTGTCGTTCTCTTTTGCCAAAGGAACTCTACAGGACACGACGTAGTCTGTCTACGTCTGCCTACGTCTGCGATACCCACCTACGGTTACGAGAACCTCAAATTATCGCTAGGAAACAGTAATTTTAATTGGAAGTTTCTCGTGGCTGATGTCACATTGCCAAACCTCGGTGTGGATTTCCTCTCTCATTTCATCCTTCTGGTCGTTGTCGCCCACAGATGATTGGTCAACGTACACTCATACTTGTCGACACCTCTTCAACCCGCCCCTCCAACCTTGTTCTCCACATTAGCGTACCCACGGATGCCTACACCCACCTCCTCACGTAGTACCCAGAAGTTTTCCGTCCAGAACTTCACCGAACGCCCATGGCTCCTGCCAAGCACGGTATTTATCACCATATTAAGACGACGAAATTCAGACGTCTGGCACTGGAACGATTGGCAGCCGCCAAACAAACATTCGCCAATATGAAGGAAATGGGCCTTTTGCCAAAAGGCCTCACCCATGGTCGCCACCCTTACACATCGTTCTGAAGAAAGACGTCTCCCTCCGTCTGTGTGGGGATTACAGGCGCCTGAACATGCAAACAGAACTGGATCACTACCCCCTCCCAAACATCGCTGACGTGACCTCCTACCTGCACAAAGTGAAGGTTTTCTTTACACTCGACCTCCTGAAGGGGTATTATCAAGTGCCTATGAACCCAGAAGACATCCCCAAGACCGCCATCACCAGTCCGTTTAGTACATACACCTTCAAATACTCCTGTTTTAGCCTTCGTAATGCTTGGGCCACGTTTCAACGTCTCATGTATGGCACCTTAGGGGACCTCCCCTTCTGTGTTTGTTATGTGGATGACATACTTGTCTTCTCCTCCTCAAAAGAGAAACAAATCTGTCGCTTGCGCATCGTGTTCAACCGCCTGCAACAAAAAGGCCTTGTAGTCCGGTGCGACAAGTGCACCTTTAGCGTCAGTGAAGTGTCGTTCTTAGGGCATCGCAACACGCCTAAAGGAGTCCATCCTCTCGTTGAGAAGGTAGCAGCCGTTCAGAACTTTCCCATGCCCTCGACCGTCAAAGTTCTGCAAGAATTCTTGACATGATCAACTATTATCACCGTTTTCTGCCAGCCATTGCCGCCACTCTTGCTCCCCTCTACGCCTCCCTCAAGGGCAAGCCAAAGGACCTGAAGTGGGGTCCCCTTCAAGAAGCAGCCTTCTGCAATGCAAAGAAGGCCATATCTATCACTGCTACTATCCCTTTTCCTATCCCACATGCCCCTCTCCTTCTCTCCACCGATGCCAGCGACGTCGCTATTGGTGCAGTAATCAAGCTGGTGGTCAATGGATCGCCCTGCCCAGTGGCCTTCTTCAGCAGAAAACTGTCCAAGGTAGAATCGGGTTATTCTACCTTCGATCGCAAATTGCTGGCGGTACACTTGGCTGTCCATCACTTTCGCCATTTCTTAGAAGGTACGCCCTGCATCATTCCCACAGACCATATGCCTCTGGTGCACGCCTTCACTCAACAGTCTGACACCTGGTCTGCCCATCAACGCCGACATCTCTCTGCCGTGGCTGAATACAATTGCACCCTTCAATACCTCCCTGAGAAAATTAATCCCATTGCCGATGCCCTGTCAAGAAACACGTTGGCTGCCGTTCAACTGGGATTGGATTACAACACCTTGGCTGAAGCCCAATGACAGGATCCAGAGTATCAAGCATGTAGGACATCTTACACGTCCCTCCGTTGGGAAGACTTCCCCCTCGAAGACTCAAACACCACCCTCCTCTGTGACGTCAGTACTGGTAGACTGCGACCTTGGATTCCTGCTCCCATGCGCTGGCAGGTTTTTGATTTCATTCACGGCCTTTCACATCCCTCGTGCCGTTCTACTGCACAGCTGCTGAAGACGAAGTTCATTTGGCATGGCATTTCTAAGGATGCTAAGGATTTGGTCCACACCTGTACTTCTTGCCAAACTTCCAAAGTACATCGACACACAGATTCAGGAGCTGGCACCTTTCCTCAACCTCAGCGTCATTTCGCACACATTCACATCGACGTTGTAGGCCCTCTACCCACATCACAAGGACATCGTTACCTGTTTACCGTCATTGACTGCTCCACTTGTTGGCGTGAAGCCATTCCCATGGAAACTGCAACGTCTACCTCATGTACATCTGCCATACTCTCAGGATAGATTGCAAGATTTGGTATCCCTGAGCATATTACTTCTGATAGGGGGTACCACTTTTACCTCTCAATTGCGGATATTATTAGCGAATCTCCTGGGCATCACCCTACATCAGACAACTGACTACAACTCCGCTGCCAATGAAATGGTTGAACATTTTCGTCGCACCCTCAAAACAGCTATGATATCCCGCTGCAAGGATTCCAACTGCTTTACTCAACTTCCCTGGGTCCTCCTGGGACTAAGGACCACTACTAAAGACACCCTCGACGTCTAAGCAGCTGAAACGGTGTATGGCGACCCGTTGGTCGTTCGTGGGAAAATTTACTCCATGCCGCCAGACTTACAAGCCCCCAGCGAAGCATCACATACCGACAGACTTGCACTCTGCAATGCACGTCTTCCTGGGCAACGACACTAGCAAACCACCGTTAACGCCCCCTTACATGTGCCCTTTCCTTGTGATCCGACGCAGTCCGAAAGCATTCCTACTAAACACTTGTGACAGAGAAGACTGGGTCTCCATTGATCATCTAAAACCTGCTTATCTCCTGCCAGATGACCCGCCTACAGTTTACCTCTCTAGATCAGGGCACCCTATTTAACATATACACTATGTCATT
>NC_090741.1:93063973-93071473 GCF_036898095.1 Palaemon carinicauda | reverse complement strand
GGGTTAACTACTGCACTATAATTTTTCAGTAGCTACATTCATCGTGGTAATCGTAGAAGATACTCTTTAGCTATGGTAAGCAGCTCTTCTAGGAGAAGGACACTCCAAAATGAAACCATTGTTCTCTAGTCTTGGACAGTGCCATAACCTTTGTATTAGGGTCTTCCATTGGCTTATGTTAGAGTTCTCTTGCTTGAGGGTACCCTCAGGCACAATATCTTTCTTATTTATGCTTCCTCTTATTTGTATAGTTTATATAAAAAATATTTATATCAATGTTGTTACTGTTTTTTTAAATATTTCATTTTAATTGGCAATTACTTCTCTTATTTCCTTTTTCCCTGTTGGAGCCCCCGGACTTATAGCACCCTGCTTTTCCAACTAGGATTGTAGCTTGGCAAATAATAATGATAATAATAATATATATACATATATATGTACGTTCATGTATATATATATATATATATATATATATATATATATATATATATATATATATATATATATATATATATATATATAATCTTTAATGTTTCCTTTATAATAATAATAAAATGATAATAATTGTGCTATATTAGTAATAATCCAAGAACAATTCTTTAAATAGCTGTAAATCCTGCTTTTAAAATTACTCGGAATCCTTTCAAATGGAGACATTAAAATTCCTCAGAGGATTTTTAGATGACATAATTATCTACATCTGAGGTCAATGACCCTTTTTTTCGTTAACTTTTTACTAATGTGGGTTGTAATAAACACAGGTCACAAGCATGGAGTTTTATCTAAACATGAAATGAAATAATATTTTCACTTCGAGGGAACGTTAATGTTATATCAGAGGGGTTACTTAGTTCGTCAAGAAATCTCTTCATTTTGATGATGATAAGAATGATGATAATAAAAATACGGATAACTTTCGGAAAGATGATTGCTTTTCTTTATTGTAACGACTGCACCCTCTCTCTCTCTCTCTCTCTCTCTCTCTCTCTCTCTCTCTCTCTCTCTCTCTCTCTCTCTCCTTCCTTATTAATTTTCTTGTTATCTGTTTATAATTACATGAGGTAATTCTAATTACAGTCAGTAGTTTATACCCTTTGAAACTGCTCTCTGTAATTTGGGAAAAGATATTCAAATATTTAATTAAAGTTCCAACATCTTTGGTAAGTTTGAAATAATTTGTGAAGAAAAATATTTCCAATTGGAAATTGTTTCAACGTAGAATAGCTATTGGATTTTCCTTATATTTTGGCTATTGTCATGATTATTATTATTATGTTTTTATTATTATAGTTATTATGCAAATTATGAATAATAAAACATAAAATGTAGCTTAACAATTGATTACCTACAATATGATTAATTAGCTATATTTCATGCACCCATATTTTTATTGCAATTGGTTGTTATTTTCATCTACAATTCTTTAGAACTAAATAATGACTCTCTCTCTCTCTCTCTCTCTCTCTCTCTCTCTCTCTCTCTCTCTCTCTCTCTCTCATGTAAACAAATTAGGAAAAGGTAATTATCGCTAAAGAAATGTATTTACAGCTTTATTAAATTAAATTCGACAAAATGCGCAATAAGTAATGGATAGCAAGTTTAACTCTGTAGAGTGGTAATGCAGTCAGTGCCCTTAACAAGGTGTACAACTGAACGCCGATTCACAATGTACCATAGCTAAAGCATTGTATGTTTATCCTTTCGAATATTTTTGATTAGTTCTTGTACAAATGGAATTTCAAGTTTTAAATAAAACCATAAATCAAGAAAACTGAAACGAAATAACTTTATAAATATGAAAATATAATTATGATTAAAAATTAAGTTTCCAGAATTCACTTTATTCAGTTTGAACCGAATTTTTATTGCAAGAGAAAGTATGTTACCTCCATTTCATGTACATTGCTTTCGTACACCGCACGGAAGTTATATGAGTGTCCTTTTATAATCAACTTTTCCATTCTTTTGAAGGGAATCCGAATATTGTCATTTAACGCTATTATTTCACCTATGCACGAATTGAATACAAGTTTTTATGCAATTTAATTTCATCTATCGCGTAGGAAAGCATATTACCTTCGTTTCGTGTAATTCATATTTTCCATGGCATTAAATCGTATAACTCTTACTTTATACAGTTTTTCATCTATTGCTGGAAATTACACAGAAATATGTTTTTATCAAATATATTTCATCCATAAAAATGATGGCATATTATACAATTTTATGCAACAAGTTTCATTACATTTTTACTGCCTTTTTTATATATGACATGGCGCAGAATAGCTATTACCGTCATTTTGATTTATTTATTTTAACTAATAACAAAGAACGCATAAATAATATTACCGTCATTTCATACCATTTATTACCGCCATTTCATGAAAGAAGAAATTAATGTAATTTTTAACGGGACTAGCATACTCGTTTCACAATAAAAGAAAAAATAAATCATCGCCATAAATGGAAGAAGAAGTGTCTTAAAGCAGAAATGTATCCTTTCATTGTAAGAAACCCTCTTAATGAGAGAATGCCTTGATGAAGTCATTGAGCTGCAGCACGGCATTTCATTCCCGTGCTGAAACTTGGTGATGGGCAAGAGGGCTCTTGAACTTGGGGAAATTGCTCCCCCAGTTCGAATCTAAATTTCTCTCTTTCACCTTTTTCTATTTCTCAATATTACTTTGACCTTATCCTAATTTCATAAACTTTCTTTAGTCTTGGTTTCCAAACTCTATGAGAAAAATTTCCCTCATTATATGTGTGTATATATATTATGTACATATATATTTATTATCTTTTTTTTTCTCCTATGGCTGGGATGTTTTTACTTCCATTGTAGCCCCGGCGGGGATGTTCATACATCCTTTATTGCTGCCTGCTTTGATGAGTGGGAGGAGGTATCACGGTTGGGAGGTGTTTGCATTCAAAGCTATATGTGAGAGTATTGGATGATTTCAGCCATCCCGAAGATGGTTTGGACCTTTTTGGCGGAACTATTCTCAAGTGTTGGGTCTTCGGAATCCAGGGGAATCCAATGCTTGGGGAAGGACTCTCGGATTTTGGCCGGAAGCCCGTCATTATAGATATGGGGAGGATGATTCCATAATTTCTTGGTCTCAGTCCTAACAGGCGGGTTCAGCTTACACCTGTGCCTCTCTATCTGTTTTGATGCTATCCTTCGGGTAGGGTATGGAGTGGACCATCTGGGAAGTATAATCTCATTTTGCCGATAGTAGAGAGTGCAAATTTCCTTTCCGACGTGTGATGGCCTAACATTCTCGAGCATGTACATCAAACTAACCCTTTTCTCTCTCTTTCGTCTAATGGATTCTTTAAGGAACGAACCCCTATCCCCTGGATACGCTGACTCTCCCTCGGCACTGTTGACGACCTCTGCAAATGTGATAAGGGAAAGCTCTGTTGATGACCTCGGAACGGGAAAGGACCATTCTACTTATATTTCTAAATCGAGTAATTTGGGTAACACGAGGAAACTTCGAATCCTCCATGTTACACAAATTTCAATAGAGACAAATTATGATGATCTACATAAAGCATTTGAATGCTATGGATGTATAAAAGAAATAAGGATGAAACTTAAAGCTGAAACTTGGGATTCATGGATATCTTATAGTAGTTATGACGAATCATTTAGTGCAATAAGTAACTTGATTAATATCAAAATTAATAACTTGAATGTCGCGGCTGCTCTCTGCGATAAGGTACCAAAAGATTTGGATGTGTACAGGCCTGCCGATTGGTTGGAAAAAGACGCAGATTTAGTTATGCCCTCCCAGAGAAATCCAAAACCACCGATGTGGCTTATAGCTGAATCAAAGGGGGCTACAGGGAATTATTTTAAAATATGCAAATTGATTCAGAAAAAAGTAGGAACTATTGCACCAGGCGATATATCTCGTTTCGGAGAAAATAATTTCCTTATCCATGCCAAATCCAGTACACAGTCGGTAATATTGTCCAATATGAAAATAAGTAATGATGACATTAAGTTAGATGTCAAACCCCACCTAAACTTTCGCTACGGAAGGGGCGTAGTTTTTAACAGAGATCTATATGATTTTACAGAGGAGGAGATACTGGCCATGTGTCCATTAAATGTATGGAAAGTTCATAAAGTCCCAGGTACATCAATGATAATCCTTATGTTCCAGGATGCTGATGTACCTTTTCATATTATTATCGAGAACGAAAGGATTAAAGTAAGACCCTTCAAGCAGAAGCCATTGCAATGCTTTAATTGTTTTAAATTTGGGCACCCGTCCAAAGTTTGCAAAAAATGAGAAGATGTGTGGTATTTGCTCCAAATCTTACCATGGAGAGTGTGCACTTGGAGCCAGGTGATTAAATTGCAGCTCGAATCACAAATCCACATACAAGATCTGCGAGCTATATGAGTTGGAGGAAGCTGCCCTCAACAAATCAAACTTAGAACATATAAGTGTGACCCATGCCAAAAGACTATTAAATAAATAAAATACATATGCCAAGGTATTAAAATCAAACCAACCTAGTACTGCCAATAGCTCAAAAAAAAGTATACTATCTGACAAAATGTCAAATAACGAGGTAACCATATTACCTCCTGAGGCTTTACCACGGTGTATTAACACTAGGTCATTGCCCATTGCTGTACAGCCTTTAGCCGCCATTACAAAAAATAATACAAACCTCTCTCAGGCCATGTCCTTGCCTGATCTGATGGAGGTTCTACTTAAGACTAACTTACCTGATGCACCTGTTGTGGGAAAGGTGCAAAAACCTCGAATCCCACCATCTATTAATCGTAAAAGAGAGAGACCTCCATCTCTCTCTCCACCCTCCATTAGAAACGTTAAGGTTATGACATAAAATAAATTTGATGTTTTGTCTGTTGATGTTTCTAATGAACCAGAAGATGAACTGAATAAATCAGAAACAAATAGATAAAAAAAGAATACAAAGAAAAACACAAATGTAAAACCCAACAGAACAAGACCACCTCTGAAGAAACCTACTGGTAATAATGTTAAATTAAAAACTGCTAATGTGAAGACCTCATCCAAGATGTCTTCCAGAAATAATCCATAGTTTTCTCCTCCATTTTGCAATGGAACTGTCAGGGTTTGAGGGCGAAATATGAAGAACTTAAGCTCCTAATTCATGAGCATTCCCCCATAATTGTATGTCTACAGGAAAGTATGCTTGATTCTAACACTCCTAGTCCTCGAGAGTATGTTAGCTATAGAACACCATATAATCAACAAACAGGGAGCCATGGCGGAAGTCTCATATACATTCGTCGAGATGTTCCCCAAATACCCATGTCTATACGTACAACCCTGCAGGCAGTTGTTGTACAAATTGATATAGGGAGAAAATATACAATATGCTCTCTGTACTTACCTCCAAATGATAATATTTTATATGATGATTTAGCAGAAGTCATTCAACAACTCCCTCAACCTTTTCTCTTACTGGGAGATATGAATGGTAGACATCCTTTATGGGTTGATGTTTTGGCCAACACAAGGGGCAATATTATCTCATCAATTGTGGAGAATGAGGATGTGGGGCTCCTTAATACAGGAGAGCCCACGCACTTCCATGTTCAGACAGGTACTTTGTCATGCATTGACCTTTCAATTGCAAGCTCTAACTGCCTTCTTGATTTTGATTGGAGGACATTAGATGATTGGCATACTAGTGATCATGAACCAATCATTATAAACACCAACAAGGGTCCGCCTTTGCAAAGATCGCCACGTTTGAATCTAGACAAGGCAGACTGGGTTAAATTTTCTGAGCTAAGTGAAATCGAAGGGAGAGCAGAACAGTTTGAAAGTATTGATGATGCCATAGACCTACTGAATGGAACTCTTCATACAGCAGGAATCAATTCGATTCCCAAAACCACAGGACTATTCAAAAGACGACCAGTCCCGTGGTGGTCCTCAGAATTAACAGCCTTGCACAGAGCCAACAGAAAATCTCTGACTAGATTGCGTAGACGCCGTACTGATGAAAATTTGATATCATACAAAAATTGTAGAGCACAGTTCCGTCGTGCCATGAAAGAAGCTAGACGCCGATTTTGGTGGCTTTTGTTTCCTCCATTAATAGTAGAACACCACCATCTTCTGTATGGAGGAAAATAAAAAAAATTGCAGGCAAATTTACCCCGAACCCACCACCAGTGTTGAAAGTGAATGGTCAGTTTGTGACTGAAGGAAATGAAGTTAGTAATGCCCTGGCTGGCCATTTTTCAAATGTATCGTGCAAGAGTGTAGCAGCTCCTGGTCACCAGTACAGGAGCATTGAAGAAAAGAAAATTTTAAATTTTACAACAGGAAGGGAAGAATCGTATAATTCTCCTTTTACTGAAAGAGAACTCGATTCCGCACTCGCTACTTGCAACGATACAGCTCCTGGACCCGATGGAATTCCATATGCAATGGTTAAACATGTACATTTTAATACAAAGTTATTTATTTTAAGTATTATTAATAGAATATGGCATGATCATAGTTACCCAAGTGTTTGGGAACTAGCCATTATTTTAGCCTTTTTAAAACCTGGTAAGGACAAATTTTAGCAGCAAGCTATCGACCTATTGCATTGACTTCGTGTTTATGTAAAATCATGGAGAAGATGGTCAATGCAAGGCTGATGTGGTACCTTGAAAAGAAGGGTATTTTATCACCGATTCAATGTGAATTCAGAAAAATGCACTCAACAACTGATGTGTTAATACGACTTGAGTCTTCTATTTGTGAAGCCTTTGCTTCCAAACAGCACCATGTGACAGTATTTTTTGACCTTGAAAAGGCATATGATACCACATGGAGATATGGTATACTTAAAACCATTCATGAATTGGGATTAAGAGGAGAGCTGCCACTATTTATTCAGGCATTTCTTTCATGTAGAGTTTTTCAAGTGAGAGTGGGAGTAACTCTATCAGAGAGTAAGTGCCAGGAAGAAGGAGTTCCTCAGGGTAGTGTGCTGAGTGTAACCCTTTTTGCACTAGCAATTAATGGGATATCCTCAGCCATTCCCCAGGATGTTCTCTCAACATTATTTGTGGATGATCTCTCAATATCATTTGCTGGCACTAGAATGGCAATGGTTGAGAGAAAAATCCAACTCTCTATTGATAAAATTATCCAATGGGCTGACATGAATGGATTTAAGTTCTCGACAAGTAAAACTACCATTGTCCATTTTTGTCGTATCCGGGGAGTACATCCAGACCCGGATATATACATTAAAGGTCAACGGATACCATGTGCAAGAGAAGCTAAATTTTTAGGTTTGATATTTGATTGTAGGCTTACATCGGTTTCTCACTCAAAAGTGTTAAAACCAAAATGTGTTGAAGCTCTGAATATCTTAAAAGTATTGTCCCATACATTATGGGGGGCAGACCGCAATACTATTTTAAAATTATACAAGGCCTTGATTTTTTCCAAAATTAGTTATGGTTGTGAAATATATTCT
>NC_090741.1:93048973-93058973 GCF_036898095.1 Palaemon carinicauda | reverse complement strand
TATTGCTGGCCTCCCTCCTTGGATCTCCCTTAGGTTAAGATGAGTTTTCTTAGCTGCGGGTGATTCTTTACTAAAGCAAGGTTAGTAGGACCCTCTTTGTCCCTTCCCCCTCTATCTCTGTAATGGCCTAGCCGTTACAGTACTGTACGTCATTCTACATCTGGACCTAGTATAGGTTAGGATGTGGAATTGACTCAGTCCCTTGCCGGCCGGCAAAGGTCTTCTGCTTTGAGTGCTGCCCGGACCTCCCTTGGTTCCTCATCCATGTCTGTCTGTAGAGCCAGACGGCATTGGTCAGGAAGCCTGAATTAGATTCTCCCCTTCCTTATATGCACTCTTTCGGATTGCCGGGCTTGGAGGTAGTATACTCTCTTATCCTGGCATCCATTCTGTTTTCTTCTAGTGCTGTACCCGACCCGGCTGCCGGCCTATGTGGCTGGCAGCCGGGCAGTCAAAGTTCTCTGGTTCTTTTGCTGCTGGCCGGCATCGGTTGTTTACCTTTGCCGGCCGGCTATTGTCACGCCCTTGTCTGCCGGTCGCTATGAGCGGTGGCCGGCAGCCGGGTGCTACCCTGTGTAGTTGCCGGCCGGCAGTCATTGCCGGCCGACATTGGCTGTTGCCGGCCGGCAGTTACTGCCGGAACATGCATTTGAACCAGCATTCTGCCGCCTTATAGCTGTTAAGTAGTATACTTTAAAGCTAGTTATGGTGTGTGCCGGCCGGCAAGTGCCGGCCGGCGCATTACCTTCTATACTGTACTAGTATTCTTCAGTATAGCATATACTGTAGGGAAAAAACTATAGTATAGTATTGGTACAACACTGTGTTTTCTAACACTTTTGTGTTGTCTTGCACAGCCCTTTGGTGTTGCCTTACAGATAAGAAAGTGAGTTCTTTCTTGTCTATTATCCGGTATTTTAAAATCATATCTTATGTGTGAGCTCCACCTGTTTCCTCTGGAAATTTTTCATTGGTTACTCTAGGACAGATTAACCATACGATTTTATTATCTGGAAGGCTGCAACAATTGGTTGTGCGGGAAACACAAGTGTGTGTCTTTCCTTTCTGATTAGTTATGCTAAACTGTGCATATCCAGTGATACGTAGTTCACTTGATACTCATGGAAATTTCTTCTCTTTACAGGAGGACCATCCGAAGTGCGGAAGTGTTTTCTGCAACGTCCGCAGTAAGAACTTCTGCGGAAATGAGTTATGTAGGAGGCACGCAGCATGCGCTGTCTCCAAGGGTGATCTCCGGTATTGGGACCCTCAGGTATGTACCGTGTGCTCTAACCTGATTACTGAGGCTTTTGAATCCCCTAGGACGGCGGAATCAAGGGATATAGCAAGGGAGAAGCTTCGTACCTGGGTAAAGGGCTTCCAGAAGAACACCTCTGGACCTTATCTTCCAAGTGAGAAGATGAGGGCTTACCTTTTCCCTAGGGCATCAGCTGATGCAATGATTCCCCAGCCTCAAGAGGAGATCCCCCTAGTTCAGATCCCGGTGGATGCTGAAGTCGCGGTCGCCTTGCAAGACATCCAGTTGGACGACAGGATGTCAGACGTGTCCGAGCGTCTGGAGGAAGACCTCCTGGCAGAAGGCCAGGATGAAGATCAAGCCCCAGATATTGTAGAGGAAGAGGCCGACGAGGTGTCGGCTGCTCCGGTTCAGATCCATGAACCTATTCTCTCAACATCGTCCGCTCTCCCAGTAGAGCTGGGACAGGCCCTCTCTTCCATTGTTGGAATGATCCAACAAATGCAGAAGGAGAATATGGAGAAGGCGGGGTGCAATGGAACGGCAGATGCAGAAGCTTGCAGCATCACGTGGGCCCCAGAAAAGGCTCAATGTGAAAGAACTTCCCTTGTGCTCAGATGCTAACCCGTGGAGATATGCTGAGCACATGCCGATGACGATTGGAAAGATCGTCATGTCGGATAAGTTGGGTTCAGTTCCCCTAGAGGAGGTGGAATTCTGGCCCAGCAAAGGGTCATATCCGGACTGTTATGTCCGGTTAAGGAAGGAACCAACTTCAAAGGAGGAGACAGAGCCGAAGGAGGTCATAGTGATGGACCATGCTAAGGCTCAAGCTTTGCTTTCATCTTCGATGAAAGAGAGGGGCTTCACGAACTTTAAAGGTAGCTGCATTGAGTAAGAAGCTCCCTTCCTTTGTGTCCTCTCCTGCTAGAGCCTTCCCCTTTTTGCAGAAAGGGTTGGCGGCTGTGTTAAAAGCAGTCGAGGCTGGCAAGCCTTGCCCCTCCTTGGAGGAGTGTAAACCCTTGTCGCTGGCCCTACCTATGGACCACAAGGACTGGAAGGACGTCCATCTTACCTTCTCAGTCGGGAAGTTGGAGGCTGATATTGCCGGACGTCAGTTCGGTGAAAACCTCCCTAAGCTGTCTGACTTTCTTTTGCAGAGAGAGCTCGAGACAAAAGAAAGACTGGCTGCCTCAATGTCTCTTCAGACCACTCTTGAGACGATGGCAAGTGACCCCAAGGTCCATGAAATGTTCATGGTAGTGGCCAAGACTCATCTGGCCACAGTGACGAAGGATCTTTACAGCTTCGTCGGGGCGAGGAGAGCTTGTAGGGAGTTCGTGTTCACCTCGGCTACGGTGAGGCACAAGCCAAGGAAACTAGTCTCCTCCAACATTTGGGGCAAAGACCTTTTCCCTAGCGAATCGGTCAAAGAAGTTGTTGATAAGGCCGCCAAGGAGAATAGAAACCTTCTACAGAAGTGGGGCCTGTGTATCAAGAGAAATTCTTCCCCGGATGAGGGTCCCCAACCAAAGAGGAAGACTAAGAGGACTAGGCTACCGTCTCGGCCAGCCAAGCCATTTAGACAGCAACAGCAACAGCAATTGACGATGGCTTCAATGCCCCAGATGGTGGCACAAACCCCGACCACATTCCAGTGGGTACCCCAGGCCGTGTCGACACAGTCCCCGGCATTCAACCCAACGTTCGAAGGGCAGTCAACTTCCTTTCGAGCAAAACCTAGAGGAGCAGCCAGAGGCTCGTCTAGGCGCCCCTCAAGGGGAAGGGGATTCAGGGGTGGTCGCGGTCAGGGAGGCAAGACCTCAGGACAGCAGTCCAAGTAAGATGATACCGGTAGGAGGGAGACTTCAAAGTTTTCGGGATCGGTGGACCTTCGATCCTGGGCCCACAGCCTACTCAAGAATGGACTGGGCTGGAGCTGGTACAGCACTCCACCCCCGTGCCCTCGGTTTTTCCAACACTCCACCCCCGTTCTGGAGGAGTACATCCAAGAACTGTTGGAGAAAAAAGTGATCCGAAGGGTGAAGTCCATCAAATTCCAAGGGAGGCTGTTTTGTGTTCTCAAGAAAGACTCGGGAAAACTCAGAGTCATTCTGGACTTGTCGCCACTCAACAAGTTCATAGTGAACTGCAAGTTCAAGATGCTAACACTGCAACACATAAGAACCTTACTGCCCAAGAGGGCATATACCGTCTCCATAGACTTGTCAGTGCCATATGTGGATGAGATCATGGTGAGCGGTATATAGAGATGGTTTAAACATGCTCTTCGCATTCCCCAAGAAATTATTTGATCATCAAATGTTTAACTGGGCTTCAAAAGACACTAGAAGAGTTGGAATACCCGGACCTACATGGCGGAGCTCTATGGAGCGTTAGGAGATGATGAATGGAGAAGTATTGATTTAACCCTGGATAGGTACGCTCCTCGGACACCCCTTTAAGGGTATACTCGGACGCGAACGACCCCGACGCCAAAAAAAATTCTTGAAAAATCAATTTTTGCAGTAACCTCCTTTTTTCTTTTGCCAAAAAAACTTCAATGAATGCTTAAAACAACTGTAAAGATAAATACTACTCATCTGCAGAAAAACTATTTATTATAAATATTTTAAAAAATTGAGTAGAAAAAAAAAGACCTGACAAAAATTCAAAAAAAAAAAAGTTTATACATATATACACAAATCCTTTTAGGAATTGATTCTTGAATGTTTAGGACACATCTTGATGTATTTTGGATGAAGTCAGACCCATGGAGGTGAAGATCTGAAATGAGAAAAAAAGGGTAACTTTTTTTGGCCAAAAAAAATTTGTCCAAATTTCATGAATTTTTTTGGGTACCCAAATGAAATAGGAAGTGGCTAATTTTTTTAGGGAATAAACATATGTTATCCTAAAATAGAAATATGTAAAAAAATCTTCATTATTTTGTAAATTACATTTATATCAGGGGCCATATCTGGAGGTAATTTTTTGAGTACTTAGAAATTTCGTAAAAAAATACATATATTTAATATATAATATGATATTTATGCAGGTAAAAATATACCAAAATATCACAAATTCTATAGGGAACAAGAATATATATAGATAGGGCAGCTTACGCTTCGGATATGTCCACAAAATGGCCGCCAACCACACTGACTCAGACTCCCTAATCTGCCACTTGAAATGTAGGAAGGGTATGTCAATTTCAAGGTGTTATTTACTAATCTAATTATTATTGGATATGCATAAAAATTGTATGGTGGGTTGCTGGATAATTGTCGATTATTTTACGACTATGAAATTAAAATTCTGACCCAAAAAATTTTTTTGAAGAGAAATAAAATCGAAAAAAAAAATGTAAAACAATATAATATTTTAGCTAAAAAAATTTGATGATATTCAATCAAAAAAAAAGTAAACAAAATTTTCCGACAAATAAACATCTAGAGGAATCATTACTCTGTGATAGTTCCTTAGTACGTAGTAATTTTGAAAGAATTGGGAAAAAACAAAAAAATGGCAATCACCGGAAAATCGAACACATACCTATATATACGCCATATCTGGCTAAAAAAAAGATAGGCATGAGTAGCCAGATCATCTAGAAACACTTTCCAACACTATGAAAATATAAGTTTTGCGACACTACTTGCCAATTCCTTATGGTAACATGACTAAGCAAAAAAATGCAAAACAAATAAAAAGGGGCACTCGCGGAAAAATGGCTAACATTCTAATATACGGCATTTCAGAAAAAAAAATTCAGCAACGTGCTAGGCAAACCATCAAGGCACATTTTCCGACAAATAAACATCTAAATGAATAATTACTCTGTGATAGTTCCTTAGTACGTAGTAATTTTGAAAGAAATGGGAAAAAACGAAAAAATGGCAATCACAGGAAAATCGAACACATACCTATATATACGCCATATCTGGCTAAAAAAAGAAGATAGGCTTGGGTAGCCAGATCATCTAGAAACACTTTCCAATACTATAAAATTATAAGTTTTGCGACACTACTTGCCAATTCCTTACGGTAACATGACTAAGCAAAAAAATTGCAAAACAAATAAAAAGGGGCACTCGTGGAAAAATGGCCATTCTAATATACGGCATTTCAGAAAAAAAAAATTTCAGCCACGTGCTAGGCAAACCATCAAGGCACATTTTCCGACAAATAAACATATAAATGAAATATTACTCTGTGATAGTTCCTTAGTACGTAGTAATTTTGAAAGAAATGGGGAAAAAACGAAAAAATGGCAATCACAGGAAAATCGAACACATACTTATATATACGCCATATCTGGCTAAAAAAAAAAATAGGCATGGGTAGCCAGATCATCTAGAAACACTTTCCAACACTATAAAAATATAAGTTTTGCGACACTACTTGCCAATTCCTTACGGTAACATGACTAAGCAAAAAAATGCAAAACAAATAAAAAGGGGCACTCGCGGAAAAATGCCCAACATTCTAATATACGGCATCTCAGATAAAAAAAAAAGACATGCACGTGTTAGCCCAACCATCAAGGCACACTTTCTAACACATAAACATGAAAAAAAAATCAATAATATACGGCAATTCCTTACTACGTAGTAAATTTTTACAAATATTGAAAAAAAACAGAAATTGGCAACCGCAGTTAAATACCCAATATACCAATAACTACGTCGTATCTGACAAAAACAAAATCACGCATGGGTAGCCAGATCATCTAGACACACTTTCCAACACTAAAAAAGCAAAAGTTTTACGATACTATTTCGCAATATCTTACGGAAAAATGACTTGGCAAAAAAATGAAAAAAAAATGAAAAAGGGACACTCGCGGTAAAATGCCCGACATTCTAATATACGGCATCTCAGATAAAAAAAAAGACATGCACGTGTTAGCCCAACCATCAAGGCACACTTTCTAACACATAAATATGAAAAAAAATGAATAATATACGGCAATTCCTTACTACGTAGTAATTTTTACAAATATTGAAAAAAAACAGAAATTGGTAACCGCAGTTAAATACCCAATATACCAATAACTACGTCGTATCTGACAAAAACAAAGTCATGCATGGGTAGCCAGATCATCTAGACATACTTTCCAACACTAAACAAGCAAAAGTTTTACGACCCTATTTGGCAATATCTTACGGAAAAATGACTTGGCAAAAAAATGAAAAAAAATGAAAAAGGGGCACTCGCGGTAAAATGGTCCTCGTGGTGATGAACGACATTTTAACTAAAAAAAAAATCATGCACATGGTAGCCAAACAATCCACCAAGACTTTCCACAACTGATAACCTATACAAGTTGCACCATTCTACGACAATTTCATAATACGTAATAACTTTGATAATTATGCAAACTACCTTAGAAGGGTAAACTCGGTCGCGCTCGACCCCGACGCGTCTCAGAAATCGGGGAAGGAGTACAGCTACAGCAATGCACATCTGGACACTACTAGAGCGTGTAGGGGAGACACCTCCTGCAGGTCGATCACCCACAAATTCAGTCACGGGGGTGAGTCACGTGAGAAAAACCTGTTTTTTTTTTTACGCTCGGGGTCGCAAACGACCCATCGTACCTATCCAGGGTTAAAAGATCAAGCTTTTTTATTTTAATTTATCTTAGTTTTACTCCTAGTCATTTTCATTCCTACATTTCTGCTCTCTCTCTCTCTCTCTCTCTCTCTCTCTCTTTCTCTCTCTCTCTCTCTCTCTCTCTCTCTCTCTTTCTCAAACATATTATCAAACATATTGAAACAATATGATCGAACAAACTGGAGCAAGTCTGCGGAAAACATCATCAAAATAATAGAAGAAATCCCAAAGAAGATCCATGTGATAAAGAGACTTATAAAGAAAGTTTACATCAGTCAACACATTTCATCAAAGTACAATAAGAAGTCCAATATGGTGAATATGCTGATTGATGCATTGGGAAAAAGAATGCCAATATGGTGCAATACATGTAAGATGTGGTACAGCATTGTGAATCAGCTGATTAGAAAGTGCGATGCATGTCATGTACCAACACACCCTACTTTCAGTGAAGTACAACAAAAAAATAAATAATAAAGACACAAAGGTATTCTGCCCAACATGCTTAGTATGGATAGAAAATATAATTAAGTCAAGACTGAATCTGCAAAAAGTTGAGAAAAAGGAACAGGATATGTATAAGGATACAGAGGAAATCATTGATACAACATATGATGCCATTCAGCAACATACTTAAGAAGAAATAAATTATCAGATGGAAACAAATAATAGACCCAAGAGACTCTACCCAGACCTACATACTTTTAGGGAAGAGCAAGAAAAAAAAATAAAAGAAAGATATAGTCTGCAATAGGGAATTGCAGATTTGGCGAAAGATGATACTACAAGCATCCAACGATATGCCATAATTAAGAGATATAAGCTAAATGTGCATATTTAGACGGATATGGAGACGAATGCAGAGATCTCCATCCAAAAATATGTAAAAACCTGAAAGGTGGAAAAGGATTCCAATCCAACAAACATTATCGAAATATGCATCCTGCAACCCTGATTGAAAGTCAGAAAGCTCCAAAGCAAACACACAAGAAAAATGAAAACAAAACTAAAACAAAAAAAGAAACAAAATAACGAGCTGAGTATATATTGCGCTATGCAAACAAGGCCCAAAGATACGATGCCTTTCAACCCAAATATGCACAAATAGAGCCCAATTACAAAGAATGCATCTATAAGGCCAGGGGTTGGTGCACATATGGGGATAATTGCAGGTATACACTCAAAAATAAATATGAAGGCGAAAGAGCAAATGTAATAGAAAAGTTGGATTTTTAATGGCAGAATTCCTGAAAATGAAGAAAAGAACATCATATCAGAACAGAAAGAAAGCATGGGAAAATCCATATTATTACCAATATTAGATAATGGGGATGAAACACAAACCATCATAGTGATGAATGCACAGGTATTAGTCACGAGTAACTCTAAAAGAAAAATAGAGTTCTTAGAAGAACTAACCCAAATCGAAAAAAAATAGATATGTTAAATATAAGTGAAACATGGAATTCCCAAGAAAAAGGCAGTGATGACCAGATAAAGGGTTTCCAAACATATAGATCAGACAAAACAAATAGGAATCAAAGGGGAACCGCAATATATGGAAGAGACATAAATCAAAGAAGAGTCTGTGAAAAATACAGTAACAAAGAATGTGAATTGATTGCGGTAAAATTTTAATATGAAAAATAGTAAATTTATTAGTTTACAGACCCCCAAATACTAAGGAGTTTGACATAATAATAAAAAAAAAATAGATGATATATGTAGAAACCATAAAGAATGGATTGTACTCCTATTCAGAAATTTTAATTTTCCTTTCGTGGATCGGAAAAGACGGATAGAAGAAAGTGGTTGTATATATTCATATAAAAAAAGAGTAAAAGTAGCGCAGAAGTTAAGAGGCAATTATAAAAGCTTTAAGATATGCTATTAAAACATAGTATGCAACAGATAAACCACACTTCAACAAGAAAGGACAATGTCCTAGATTTAATATTTGTGAATGAGGTAAATTATGTTTAAGAAATAATAGTGTATAAAACGGGAATTTCAGACCACAATGTCATAGAATTAATAGTCCATTCCAAAGCAAGTGAACACAAAGATAAACAAAGCACAAAACGATGGGAAGGATAAGGAAAATATAATTTTTGTAGTAAGAATATAAAATGGTCATAGATAAATGGAGAATTGAACAAAGATTGGAAAAATTTATTCGTAATTGATAATATACAGGTAAATACGAATACACTGTACAAAATACTGGAGAAAATTGTCAAAAAATATGTACTGAAAAAAAAAAATAAACATCAGAAAGTGAATACCGAGGGACAGAAGGATCTTATTTTAAAAAATTAGAAAGTGGAAGAAAAATCCTGCAAAAGAAAAAACTGTATGGAAAATGATGCAAATAAAAAGTAAGATAAAAAATGCAGAACAAAAGATTATGCAATCGAAAGAAAATTTAAAAAATTACTTAGAAGAAAGGACACTTCAAAATAT
Source organism: Palaemon carinicauda (assembly GCF_036898095.1). Classification (NCBI taxonomy): domain Eukaryota; kingdom Metazoa; phylum Arthropoda; class Malacostraca; order Decapoda; family Palaemonidae; genus Palaemon; species Palaemon carinicauda. Next base: position 93,049,633 of record NC_090741.1, on the reverse strand, counting down.
GAAAAAAAAAGTACTTCACTCATATGCTAAAAAAATAAAAAGAATAAAAAAAAGGAAATATGCAACATATTAGCAAAAAATATAAGAGTGAATTCACTCCAAGAATTTCGAAAGAGAATAATTAAACAGAAATGAGAGAAGAAAATATTGAATATCTAACTTATATAGATATTAATGAAGCAGATATTGTGTAGGCTATAAGTGAAATTAAAAATAGATTGGCTGCTGGGCCACATGGAGTTCCAACGATTTTGTTAAAAAAAACTGCACAAACTATCGCGAAGCAGCTTGCAATACTGCTAAGACAAAGTGTAGGTATAAGCGAGATATATGTTAAACATAGATTAGCATTTGTAACCCCTATTTTGAAAAGTGGATCAAGACTAGAGGCAAGCAATTATAAACCTGTTAGTCTAGCATCACATATTATGAAAGTGCAAGAAAGGGTAATAAAAAAGAAAATAATAAATCATTTGGTTAAAAATAATTTATTTAATATAGGTCAACACGGTTTTGTGCCTAGAAAAATTACACATACCTAACTGATAGCAATCTATGAAAACATATACAAAAATATGATGAATTAAAAAGACACATATGTGATCTATCTAGATTTTGCGCATAACCTTTGACAAGGTAGACCATAATATCTTAGAAAAA
>NC_090741.1:93035692-93038473 GCF_036898095.1 Palaemon carinicauda | reverse complement strand
TTCGACGGCCTCACCATCACTCTTTGTATGGCTGTAGTCTTAGGACGCAATTAAAGTTATAAAAAAAGACATGCCTTTATTTCCAAAATTGATGACGTTGTGGACATATGAAGTTTTTTGGTAGTTGCTTATACACATTGGTAATTCTAATGTTTTCAGTATCCACATGAAGGATTTTAGCCTACCAACTAAGATGTATTTGCTGTTCAGGATGACGGAATTAACCCGGGGAAAGATTGCACTTCCATGGACAGAACTTGCTATTGATATGAAAATGAATATCCAAAGGAGACCTAACTATTCTGATATGTAAATATTGCCTTACCCTATGCAAGACACGGGCTCTTACCTTGGCAGTACATAAGCGAATGTGATTGGAATTTACTTTAATTTACTTTGAAAGAGGAACGAATTTTGCCAGAACCAGATCTCCTGTAGACATAGTATATCGACTTGAAAGTTTGTAAGAATTTGGAAATTAACACCCAACAAATGTTGGTCATCACTCTTTGTAAAAAACCTCACAAATTTTCTATCACCTTAGAGGATAGAATGAAGTTATAACTGTACGTCATTAAACAAATAAATGTGAAGACATCTTTGTAATTTAGAAACAAACATTACTTTTTCTTCATTGCAATATTTCTGAGAGAAAATTTCCTATTTCCTAGGATAGAATGGGGGAAATCAAATCAAATTTCTTGGCCATATCCGACAGCAAAAGGTGAAGTAATGGAAGAAGAATGAGAAAATTAATTTCGGAAAATGTTAAGGTGTGAAGAGTACTGAACAACTGAAGAGACATCCTTTTGTAAGAAATCTAAATGTCTATTGTCTGTGGCCGCGGGGGCATAAAACAATTAGAATAGCGCCAACGTTATCCCTGCGTGTCGTAAGAGGCGACTAAAAGGGACGGGACGAGGGGGTTGGGAACCCCCTCTCCTGTAAAAAAAATCCCTATGAGACAAGCAACAAAGAGATGGAGCTGGGGGGGAGAGTGACTGCTCCCCGCACTCTAGTTTTGGTGGTGTTTGAATGTGCGTGGATGTAGTCGATAGAGAGTAAAATGATGTGAGATTAGAAGTATGTTTAGAAGTAGAAGGATGGATGTATTGGCCTTGTGTGAGACAAAGATGAAAGGAAAGGGTGAAATGATGTTTGGTGAAATGTCTGGTAGAGTGTCTGGGATTGAAAGGGGAAGAGCGAGAGAGGGTGCTGGCTTTATTGCTGAGTGAAATGGATGACAGGTAAAGTAGTGGAATGGAAGGAGATATCATCTAGGCTAGGTTAATGTGGGTAAGGGTTAGGTTGGGTAGGGAAATGTTTGGGCGTTTGTCAGTGCGTATGGGCCAGGTAGTGAGAAAAGTGAAGAAGAGCGGAATGAGTTTTGGAATGAATTAACTAGGTGTGTAGAAGGATTGGGTAGAAGGAATTATGTAGTTGTTATGGGTGACTTAAATGCTAGATTGGGCGCTGGAGAGGTAGAAGGTGTCATTGGGAAGTATGGCGTACCAGGTGAAAATGAGAGTGGTGAGAGACTGGTAGATATGTGTGTTGAACAAGAGATGGTAATAAGTGCTAGCTTTTTTAAAAAGAAAGATAAAAATAAGTATACATGGGTAAGAGTGGCAAATGGAAGAGTAGTAGAAAGGGCATTAATGGATTATGTGTTGATAACTAAAAGAATGTTTGGAAGATTGAAAGACGTGCACGTGTTTAGGGGTATGGCTAACGGTATGTCTGATCTTTTTTTGGTGGAAGGAAAATTGGTTGTTGCAAAAAAGTGGGGGAATAGAGTAGGTGGATGTAAAAGGGAGCTAGTGAGGGGTTGAAGAGCTAATAAAACCTGGGGTAAAAAGTAAATATCAGGAAAGGTTGATAATGGCATATGACGAGGTGAGAGTAAGAGAAACTGTTAATTTAGAGGAGGAGTGGAAGTTAGTAAAAGAAAATTTTGTTGGGATTGCAAGTGATGCATGTGGCAAGAAGGTTGTTGGAGGCAGCATGAGGAAGGGCAGTGAATGGTGGAATGAAGGAGTGAAGGTAAAAGTGGAAGAGAAAAAGAGGGCTTTTGAAGAATGGCTGCAGAGTAATAGTATAGAGAAGTATGAAAAATATAGAAAGAAAAAAGGTGGAAGTAAAGCGCAAGGTACGTGATGCAAAAGAGGGTAGCTGACCTGAGGTGGGGTCAGGGACTGGGTCAGTCATTATGAAGAGAATAAGAAGAAGTTTTGGAAAGAAGTTAAGAGAGTAAGAAAGGCCGGCGCAAGAATTGAAGAGACAGTGAAAGATGGAAATGGAAGGTTGTTAAAAGGAGAGGAGGCAAGGAAAAGGTGGGCAGAATATTTTGAAAGTTTGCTGAATGTTGAGGATGATAGGGAGGCAGATATAATTGCTGTTCCAGGTGTTGATGTGCCAGTGATGGGAGATGAGAATGAGAGAGAGAGATTACAATAGAGGAAGTGAGGAGAGCACTAGATGAAACGAGAGTAGGAAAAGCATCTGGTATGGATGGTGGTGAAAACTGAGATGTTGAAGGGAGGGGGGTGTTACTGTAATTGAAATGGTTAGTGAGACTGTTTAATGTGTGTTTTGTGTTGTCAATGGTACCAGTAGATTGGGTCTGTGCATGTATTGTACCACTATATAAGGGTAAGGAGATGTGCATGATGTGTTGTAATTCAAGAGGTATTAGTTTGTTGAGTGTAGTTGGAAAAGTGTATGGTAGAGTACTGATTAATAGGATTAAGGATATAAAAACAGAGAATGCAATCTTGGAAG
>NC_090741.1:93028192-93030692 GCF_036898095.1 Palaemon carinicauda | reverse complement strand
TCCCAGTAGTCAAGGTCCTTAACTTCTTCTCTTCTATCAGTAAGGGACCTTTGTATACTCTCTATTTGAGTAATATCCTTTTGCTAGTGTCAGTACCATATCAAATTGCAGTACTCGAGTGTAAAACGTACATAAGTTTTGTAAAGCTAACCGTGTGTTCAGCTTTTCTTGTTTAAAGTGTCTGGATAGCATTCCCATTTTTGGTTTAAATTTAGCCAACAGTGCTGCTATTTTGTCGTTGCATAACATATTCCTGTTTATCATTACACCAAGGTATTTTATTGCTACCTTGTGTCTGATTGCCTCGTTATTAGTTCCCCTGTATGCATATACCATTCTTTCCGTTCCCATAATTTATTGATTCGAGTATATCGGGGTTAAATACAATCCTATTTACTCTACCCATCAATGAATTTTGTTTAGATCTATTTCTAATGAGTTCCTATATGCTTCACAAATAATTTCTCTACTTATTTTTGTGTCATCGGCGAAAATTCTCACTACAGAGTCTTTAACATTACAGTCTATGTCTGTGTTCATAATAACAAACAGCAATGCAGCTATTATCGTATCCTGTGGCATGCCAGATATTACCTTAGCTTCATCTGATTTCTCGTCCTTTGCAACTACTATGTTTTCTGTTTTGTAGAAATTCTTTTATCCATTTTCCTATCTTTCCCACGATATTATATTTTCTCATTATTTTCTCTATTATATTATGGTCTACCTTGTCAAAGGCTTTTGCAAATTCTAGATAACACCACATCTATGTCTTTTTCATTTATCATATTTTTATATATGTTTCCATAGAGTGCTATCAGTTGGGTTTGTGTACTTTTTTCCGGGCACAAAACTGTGTTGACCTATATTAAATAAATCATTTTTAACCAAATGATTCATTATTGTCTTTTTTATTACCGTTTTATACATTTTCATAATATGTGATATTGGACTAACAGGTCTATAATTGCTTGCCTCTAGTCTTGATCCACTTTTGAAAATAGGGGTTATATAAGCTAACTTATGTTTAACATATATCTCTTATACCTACACTTTATCTTAGCAGTATTGGAAGCGGCTTCGCGATAGTGTGTGCAGTTTTCTTTTTTTTTAACAAAATCACTGGAACTCCAGCTGGCCTAGCCGCTCATCAATTTTTTATTTCGCTTATAGCCTGCACAATATCTCCTTCATTCATATTTATATCCGTTAGATATTCAATATTTTCTTCTCTCATTTCTGTTTCATTATTCCCATTCGCAGTTCTTGGCGTGAATTCAATCCTATATTTTTCCGCTAATAGGCTGCATATTTCCTTTTTTTTTTTTTTTTATTCTTTAGCCATCCTTCAATTCTTAGAGGGCCTATTTCTAATCTCTCTTTATTAACATTTTTTTCAGAGGAGTAAAGTAATTTTTTTTTTTTTTTTTTTTTTTTTTTGATATTTGAAGTGTCCAGTCTTCTAAGTCCCTTTCTCCATTTTCTATCGAATTTAAAATCTTTTTTTCTGCATTTTCTATTCTACATCAAAGGCAGCTGCAAAAAGAGAGGTACAATTATCCAGGATATTCGTGGAAAAGCATATTATAAACAGCACCGTACCTTTATTTATTGTTCCTGAGATATAAATTCGTTATTTTAAAAATTGTGTTCCTTTTTAAAACGTGAAATTCATTGAGGAATAGAAAGAAAATAATTTTAGGTATCCATATTTCAATATTTGGAAATTTAAAACAACGGTCATCGAAAGCATATAGTACCGACTTTTAAAATTATATATGAAATACGTACTATAATAATAATAATAATAATAATAATAATAATAATAATAATAATAATAATAAAGATATCAGTTATTATTATTATTATTATCATTATTATTATTATTATTATTATTATTATTATTGCAAACTAGTAATTCTTTTTAAAAATATCTCTTCTATTTTTCTTACTAAGTGCTTCTCCTCCAGCGGGAATGCATTCAATAAGCTTTCACGTAAAGTCATGAGTGATGCGCAGAATTTCAGTAGAGGCAAAAGCAATATTTGCCTTAAAATAAATGAGTAGACTATACAAACATATATTACAGTCTTACATGATACTTGATTACTATCTTTTTCATATTTTCAATATTTATATATTTTACGATACATTACTTAGCAAGTTGTAGTTGTAGTTGAATAACCTCAACTCGGACACGTTTTTGAAGGTTTGGCAAGTTCCTTCCATCGTTTGATATAAACAACGTATGATGTTCGATGCGTTATTTAACATTGTCTGTGCCTTTGCCAACAGCTAACCGCGTCGGCTGAGGTTATTGTTTATGTTGTTGCAGGTTGTCTAGCTAGACCATGGCTTTTGTAATAAGGCAGCCACCAAAGAATTTAGGTCGGTAGTTGGTAGTTAGTTAAGATGGCGCAACACTTTTGTTGGACAAGGGTTCTTCCGTGGGCAGCCGGTATGATAAGGGGCTGTAGACATTTGCATTAGTTGTGAACAT
>NC_090741.1:93018192-93023192 GCF_036898095.1 Palaemon carinicauda | reverse complement strand
AAGTATAAGCAGCAGAATTATATAATCAAAGACAATATTCTGTGTAGGACTGTGACAAGGAAAACTCGCAATACACCACATGTAACTAACGACCAGATTGTGGTACCAATCTCACTTATTTCCACTGTCCTAAATTGGTTGCATGCAAATCCATTGCATGGACACCCGGGGTTCTCATTAATGTCACAGAAAGCCAAATAATTGTTTTATTGGCATACAATGATTACAGATATAAAAAAAAAACACATAGCTAATTGTCGCACATGTCAGGAAAACAAAAGGCCATACGAAAACAACTGTCAGCCTAGGGGCTTATCCCGTTCCCAATCAACCCTTTGAAAGGATACATTTAGATTTATTAACAGGATTTTATGAGTCAGACAGAGGAAATAAGCACCTCTTAGTATTGTAGATACTTTAACTCAATATACACAACTAATAGCGCTTAAAACTAAAACTACGATTGAATGCGCTAGGAAGTTTTACGAGTGTTACATTTGTAAACATGGAAATCCACACATGATAATCTCAGACTCGGGTGGAGAATTTAATAATCACTTTCTAACCTCATTGTGTGAATTCCTTAGCATAAAGAAAATAAATACCATGATATATCACCCAGATTCGAATGGGCTAGTGGAAAGAGCAAATAGGAAGATTTTGAATATATTAGGAGTAGCCCTAGGGGAATCAGACCCCAACTGGGATATTGCAATACCTATGGTACTGAATCATTCATATCATATATCAATTAAAATGTCACTGCACGAAGCATTGTATGGTACCCCAGTTAGAACGCCTTTCTATCTATTAACGCCTACAACTAATCTATCAAATCTTTTTAAAGGATGTATAAATGCAAGCAAAAGTCATTTTGATGTCCTTCGAAAGAATTTAGAAGAATCACAAATCATAATGAAAAGGAATCATGATAAAATAGCGAAGCCAACCTAAAACATATACCGTGGTGTGATAATGTATACATACAGGTAAATGTACGTAAAGGACTCAATTATAAACTAACACTAAGCTTGAAGGCCCATTTAATTAACATTTTGGAAACATTAACAGCCAATAGGTTTAGAGATCAAAAAGTATCCCAACCTACGGATGAGAGAATCGTACCATTGGCTCACATAAGAAATTAAAATAAGAGGGAAGAAGTGAGGGAGAGATTTTATATTTTTTATTACATTATATGTTAAAAGTTTTTCTTCTTAATACAGGAGTAATTACATATATTTTTCTCGTTACAGGTTTTCTAAGATGAAGTTTTTGTTGTTGGGAGTGATATTGCTCGCTCAGACATTTTCCTCATGTAGGATGAGCTCTAAAACTAAAAGTATCTATTTTAAATATGGCAGTATAGTTTAAAAGACAAGAAGAGGTTTTTATTACATTAAGTAACGTAGTTGTTGAAGTGCGTATGCAAGCAATTTTTCTCCCAGAGAATGACGTCACTAGCTTTAAAGAGCACCATTTCAAGGTTTGCTGTCTCATTAAATGAAATGCATAGAAGACATTTTCCTTTTAATACACAGAGTTCGCTTACATCGACACTAAAAGTTGCAGAGATGCTATCTGAGGACTTGCAAAATAAGACTTACGTGGCCGAGTCTTTGGCTCGTGACCTTTTGATGTGGACTGTAGGACACGATAATCTTGAGAAACGTAACCCGTTTATTTTTGCTGCACCAAACATCTTGGTTCTATTGCAAGTTTAGGTTTAGGAATTTCCAATCGTCTTCAGATTAGTAATCAAAATAATAAAAATTAAGTTCTTGAATCATGAAGATGAATTGATTATGTCAGAACTAAGGAATCCGTTAGCTTCAATCAATCAAATTATGAGTTTAGTAAATGAACATTCTAGTAATATCAATTAGATTATGGAAGTACAGGATTTGTTGGCAAAGTTAACGTATTATGATTCAAAAATACATCACATACATAACAGAATAGCACATTTTATTGAGAAATCAAAAGATTATGTAGAAGCTATCACGTTAGGGACTAAAGGTGTACTGTCACCCCATTTGTTGCCAATTAAAAGACTTAACGTTAATTGTGGAAAACGGATGGGAGAAATTAGGTTATATTCCTTTATTAGACACACAGGTTAGAATTTTATTACAGCCTAATTACAGTAAGCGTTGAAAATCACAGGATTATGATTACAATTCCCTTTGATTCTTCCGATGCCTGGCAATCCTACACGATATCACCATTTCCGATTTTCATGACGAATCACTTAATCCAGTAATATCCAGTTTGACAAGACACGTATTGATTTCCCCAGACAAGGAAAACATATACGTCATTATAGACTTAAATCAATTAACTCACTGTTCAGAAGAAATGGATAGAAAAATATGTACAGCTGACTCATTTGAATTCCATAAAAACTTATGGATTCATGCGAGTTAGGTATAGTGCTAGACGGTGCTCTCTCCCATACAAATTAAAGTTGTCTGGATAGGCTTTATCCCTTTGACAATAATAAGTTCAGTTGCAGACTGAACAATGGCTTGTGTATACGATACGAAAAGGCCGGCTTCAATGTATCTGCCCGTACGGATCCACGTCCTATTCCCAAATCTTCGTTGCAGCAGATGGTTGTATCGGGACGTCTCCAATTATACGGTGCATGGAATCAAGACTATCATCAGAGGATGAGCCTACTTCGCGAACTTCACGTGGTCGACAACAATTCTATCTTTACCTCTCCCATACAACAAACATGTTGCATACAGCTTCCAGGAATATGTAAAATCTTAGATATGCATAAGTTGGTGATGGGTGATCCATCTCGGTCAATTTCATGAACCGCTTGACTACATTGACGTAAAGGGCCTCAGTTAGATTGTTTCAGTCTATATAGGGGCTTCTTTTCCGAGTTCAGTTTATCGATGGTTTCCAAGGTTTTCTTGCTGTTATGGGTAATGATTATGGTAGTTATGACTTCTTGCAAGCATTCATCTCTTTCTTTTGTTAATTTAGGCCAGAAGTGCCTCTCCAAGTTCTATGGTAGTTGCAGTATAAGGATCTTCACCATATGCCTCGTCCTACTTCACATACAGCTCTTTAGATTTGTTCGTTGAGACCTGCATTGTAGCTCTTCTTGCAGCCTCTAAGGATGTTTATTTGTAATATCCTAAACAAGTGATTGGAAGTCATTGCAGTACTTTAGTGCTAGCCAGATATTGGATATTTCAATCTTTAGGTCTGACTCCCAATTTGCCTTGTGAGAGCTGAATATGTGTCTTGGTTTACATTGTTGAGATGTAATCACAGGTTTTTAGTAAATTATTATTGGCCGGTGTTGCAATTTTGGTATAGGAACTGCGGATCGCTTTTCAACATTTCGGTAATATCTCGTAGAGGCTAATGCTAAATCTGCATTATATCACCGTCTCCTATATATGATCTGGAAGGATGCTTTATTTGTTGAATATGCAGGAGAGTTAGTTGCAATAAAAGTAAAAAAAAAAAAAGACATTCCTTTATTTACATATTGATGAGTTTGTGGCCATATGAAGTTTGTTGGTGGTGATTTATGCACAATCGTAATTCCAATGTGTTCAGTGTCCACTTGAAAGATTTTAAGGCCACCAACTAAGATGTGTTTGCTGTTCAGGATGACGGATTTGTCCCTGGTAAATATCGCACGTCCATGGACAGAACCTGCTAGTGATAATAAAATGAACTTCCCAGGGAATCTTACTTGTTCTGTTCTGTAAAGATTGCCTTGCCTTATGGCAGCTTGTCAGCGAGTATGATTTGAATTTAATTTAATTTACTTTGAAAGAGGGACAAATTTTGCCAGAAACAGATCTGGGATGAATCTCTTGTAGACAGAATATGTGAGAATTTTATATTAACACGCACCAAATGTTGGTCATCATTGTATGTACAAGCCGCCCAAAGTTTCTTGCACCTTAAGGGATAGAAAGAAGTTTTAATTGTAAGTCATTAAAGAAATAGATGAGAACACAACTTTGTAAATTATAAACAAATATTAATTCTACTTCGTTACGATATTTCTGAGAGAGCATTTCCTATTTCCTTGGTTAAAAGTGGAAAAATCCATTAACCTTTCCTAAGCCATATCCGACAGGAAAAGGCGGGATAAGGAAGAATAATGTGAAGATTATTTTCGGAAAATTTTAAGTTGTGAAGTGTATTGAGCAACTGAAGAAAAATCCTTTTGTAATAAATAAAAATGCCTATGTTCTCAATTGAATTATTTTGAGAATTCACCAGAGGAAGGAGTGATAAAACTGAATACACCTGAGAGAGAGAGAGAGAGAGAGAGAGAGAGGAGAGAGAGAGAGAGAGAGAGAGAGAGAGAGAGAGAGAGAGAGAGAGAGAGAGAGGAGAGATTGCTTTAAACGAAAATTGAAATATGTTCACAGCAGGATGTGAACTATATTGATTTACAGATTCTTTCAATGACGTCGGTGGATCTGGTTTCTATGACGAAAACTGATACTTTATCAAAGCCTAAAGCTTCAAGAGGTCGGGAAAGATAAATGACTTCAGAGAGAGAGAGAGAGAGAGAGAGAGAGAGAGAGAGAGAGAGAGAGAGAGAGAGAGAGAGAGAGAGAGAGAGAGAGAGAGAGAGATCCATAATTCAGTTAGGAAATTATTTTAACTAGATATTACAATGAATATATTTTGAATCACTAACAGCAAGTAAATATTATATGCGAATAATATATATATATATATATATATATATATATATATATATATATATATATATATATATATATATATATATATATATATATATATATATATATATATATATATATATATATATATATATATATATATATATATATATATATATATATATATATATATGCAGGAGAGTTAGTTGCAATAAAAGTAAAAAAAAAAAGACATTCCTTCATTTACATATTGATGAGTTTGTGGCCATATGAAGTTTGTTGGTGGTGATTTATGCACAATCGTAATTCCATTGTGTTCAGTGT
>NC_090741.1:93000692-93003192 GCF_036898095.1 Palaemon carinicauda | reverse complement strand
TGTTTCAAATTTGATCAATAAATAATACTGAGATCTATACAATAATATATCTTTTGTTGAAATCAATTAAGCTTATATAATCCTAAAATAAAATCTCTAATGAGGATCTTTTATTCAAACAGAAGAAATGGCAAATTTACATTTTTAGAATATAGTAAACAATTTCTTCTTGTTGAGACATTTACAAGCATTATGATACTGTTATCAGAGATTACACTAAAGGACGTTATTAAATCATTACCTAAACAATTCAAAGGTAATTTTTAACTTTGATAATGATTATGAAAATATTTTATGATCATTATGATTACAAAGATACTAAAATAAAAAATAAGCAATGATAAAGGGAACATTGTTCTCTAAATAAATGTTGTCTGCTGTTACAAAAGGCAAAAGTCTAAACACTTCACCTTTAAATGAGGTAAAGGTGGCCTTTTTATTTGCCAGCCTTTCAAAAGCTGGCTTTTTGAAATGGTGACTTAAATGCTAACCGAAATTACAGGAATGATAGCCTTGCTTCTCACCTTCTCAAACTAGCTCCTAAATTCTCAAAAATAACCTAATGTTTAGTAGTAGTAGTAGTAGTAGTAGTAGTAGTAGTAGTAGTAGTAGTAGTAGTAGTAATTTACTTCTATATCATATTTTAACATGAGAGAGATAAACAAGGCGTATTAAAAAAAAAAAAATCTCAAAATAACAAACTGATCAATTACGAATATCGCAACACACAACTGCATCTCAATATACACGTCAAAAATAGTTTTAACATTCTTAAGCCTTGAGAGTGCTTTTGAATATATCAGAAGCTTTTAAAAATGATTTTCAACGTTGAATTACTTTTGAAGTAGGCCAACATCATGAACCAAATGGTCATAGGGGACAGAATCGTACAAGCAAAATACATTTCTAGTTAGTATATATTAGCATTTTTCAGAAGCAAATTCTTCAGTATTCAATTGCTTTTGGTATATTTAGACCTAATAAATATCTAATTCACCAGCTCAGATGGTATTCTATTCCTGTTTTAATATTGTTATGAAAATAATAATAATAATCACATTTTGATGGCATTTGTAGGATAAGAAAATGCCTTTGATAGTGTGTACTGGGTAGTTTTATGGAGATATAAATTTAATTAAGTTGGGCTGAAGTTAAATAGAAGAAATACAGTGAGGATGAGAACCGAGTATGCAATGAAAGCCTTAATATCATTGGAAGGAGAGAAGATTAATAGGGTAGAATCATTTAAGTATTTAGGAACTAGGATCGAAACTACATGGTCTTAAGAATTAGAATTTAGTGAAACATTGAAAAAAAATAAGCCAGACAATGGTTTAGTTAAGTAAAATAAAAAAAAAAACACTTGAAATTACATATAAAAATCAGACTATATATCAGTTTAGTGAGACCGGTTGTTTCTCTATGGACAAGGGTTATGGTATGGAAATGAAACAATCTCCAATAGATCTAGTAAATTTTAAATCAAAGCCCTCAGAAGGATATTGGGATTTAAATGGCAGGACAGTATTAGAAAGGAAACTATAAGAGAGATTACTCGAGTTCCATATTTCGATGAGATCATGATAAGGGGTAGATGGAGATGGTTTGGGCATGCTCTTCACATTCCCAGAGATAAAGATTAGTTCACCAAACTTTCAATTTGCTCCACAAGGCACTAGAAGAGTTAGAAGACCCAGGCCTGCATGGCTGAGAACTATGAAGCGTGAAATAGGAGATGATGAATGGAGAAGTATTCAATTAAAAGCTCAAGATAGAGAAGACTCGTGAAATCTAACCGAGGCCCTTTGCGTCAATATGTGTAAGAGGAGATAAATAATAATAATAATAATAATAATAATAATAATAATAATAATAATAATAATAATAATAATAATAATATGAGATATTATTATTATTATTATTATTATTATTATTATTATTATTATTATTATCGCACAATAGTAAGTTTTTTTTATAAAATATGTCTTCCATCTTTCTTACTAACTGCCTCTCCTCCGTCAGGAATGTATCCAATAAGCTTCCACGTGAAGCCATGAGTGATCCACTGAATGTCAGTGGAGGCAAATATTTACCTCAAAATCAATGAGTAAACTATAGATTCATATAATACAGTCTCACTGGATACTAGATTACTATCTCCTTCATATTTTCAATATTTACAATATTTGCAGTACTGTGCATAGTAGGTTCTAGTTGTAGTGGAATAACCTCAACTCGGACACGTTTCTAAAGGTTTACAGGTTCCCTCCATCTTGTGACATAAACAACGAATGATTTTCGATGCATTATTTAACATTGCCTGTGCCTCAGCCAACACTCAACAGTGTCGGCCAATATTGTTGTTTTTGTTGTTGAAGGTTGTCTAGCCCTTCCTAAGGGCTAGACAAGGGATTTTGTAATAAAACAGCCGCCAAAGAATTTTGGTCGGTAGTTTGTTAGTTAGTTAAGATGGCACCGCACTTGTGTTCGACAAGGGTTC
>NC_090741.1:92975692-92993192 GCF_036898095.1 Palaemon carinicauda | reverse complement strand
TGAATTATATAAACGTTTTCAACATGTTCTCTGGTTGAATGCTTTATCCTTTGTGTATGGAGGAGTGTTAGGTCATAGGTTCTGGCCCAGTTTTCGTCAGCATCGCCGTCCCTCTTTGCATGGCTGAAGTGTCGGGTTGTGCTAGGCTATTAAAGTTAATAATAAAAAGACATGTCTTTGATTCCAAAATGATGAGCTTTGGGCCATATGAAGTTTGTTGAAGGTGTTTAATACACATTCGTAATTCTAATATGTTCAGAGCACACCTTAAAGATTTCTAGCCCACAAACTAGGTATCTTTGCTTATCAGGGTGATGGATTTATCCCGGGGAAAGATTGCACTTCCATGGACAGAACTTGCGTGGGATATTACTAAGAACATTCGAGGTAATCTTGCTAGAACCAAATCTCCTATGAGTCCCCTGTAGACAAAGTATATCTACTTAAAAGTTGGTAAGAAGTTGATATCAAGACGCAACAAATGTTAGTCATGAATCTATGTACAGACTTCCCAAAATGTCTTTCACTTTATGGGATTGAGTGATGTTATCCCTGTAAGACATTGAAGAAAGAGATCTGATTTAGAAAAATATATGATTTTTTTTGGTGCAATATTTCTGAGAGAATATTGCCTATTTCGTGGGTTAACGGTGAAAGAAAATCCAATATATTTTCTTAGCCATATGCAACAAGAAATGGTGAGGAAAGGAAGAAAAATGTAAAGATTATTAAAAAAAAAAAAAAGATATGGTGTCGAGAGTATTGAACAACTGAAGAAAAATCATTTTGTATTAAAACAAAATGTCTGTTTTCAATTTAACTATATTGAGTCTCTAACAGCTAAACTAATAATACTCTATACATTTGAGAGAGAGAGAGAGAGAGAGAGAGAGAGAGAGAGAGAGAGAGAGAGAGAGAATTCTTTTAACAAAAATCCAAACATGTTCAGAGAAGGATGTGAACAATATTGATTTACAGATTCTTTCAATTGCGTCAGTGGATCTCGTTTCCCTGACGGAAACTAATACTTTTTTGAAGCCTAAAGATTCAAGTGGCCGGGAAAGATGAAACCATGAATTTAAAGAGAGAGACAGAGAGATCCATGAATCAGAAAATTATTTTAATCGGACACCGTAACGAATATAATTTGAATCACTTATACAAGAATTCTAAAATTAAATATAGACACGCACTTTATACATACGCATGCACACATATACAGTATATGTAACATACATAGAAACATAAAATTTGCATATTTATAATGATATATATATATATATATATATATAGGCATCTATACACATACACACGCACACACACACATACATATATATACATGTATATATATATATATATATATATCTGGGCTCAAGCCATGTCGTCCTGATGGAAGGTTTCTTCAGTAGCTTCCTAGAGTATATTTAACTACAGTGGATATTCCCAGAGAATTAAACTAAAGGTTATCAAAGAATTCTAACTTCTGGTGCGAGTACCCTAAAGGTTTCCCTCTACGATATCGTATATCTATAGGGGACGCATGTATGAACACGCCACATAGCTATCTGCACCCCATACAGAGTTAACACTTCGATATGGAAATGTGGCTGAGTAACTGAGGAGCTGTTCCAAAGTTACACTAATCATGGCTACTTTTGGTACTCGAGACGTAAACAAACGGGCGCCATTGCTAAATGATGTCACGTCCATTTTCATCCTTTTGCCTCTAGCTCCTACGCCAAGTACCTCATTATTCTGGAAAGTTGAGTACCAGGTCCTAGTATTGTTTAAATAAGCTCTGGCCGTGAAATAACTTTTATTTTTCGTAAAATATTGTGTTTTGTGGTAGAGCTGTGCCGATACCAGACGCGCCATGACGGTGTCGCTGTTCTTGTTACATGCTTTATTTAGTTAGCCAGAACAGCCTTCTCCGGTCCTTTAACTAATTAATATTATTAGTTATTTAGTCTTCATAGCTAGTAAATCATTATACCATCTTTAGCGCTTGTTAGACAACGGTCGTTGACCGACCCCATACTAGATTGCAAGCCTAGCCCCTAGGCTTGACAGCCTAGTGCTCATTTTACTGCATGATATATATAAGTGTTCCTAAGTTAAGTTATGAAGATCTAGGCATTGTTAAACATACTAGTTACTCTGATGTAAGTGTTTTCGCCACCGGGGACCATACAAGGGACTGAGCTGGTTTGTGTACCAACCCCCTCCTAGCCTAATGTAGGAAACCTTGTATGCTTCCTATTCCCCTTACCTACGGGTAATTCCTACTGGGTAGCCTTTCTTCTCCCTTATTCTATATTAGGGAGAATCTTGCATTCACCCAGAGTATTTATCGCTTCTCAGCCTACCTTACAGGAATGAACCCCCCTTAGGGTTTGGGCTCAGACCTTAGGAATGGCTCTGCCCCTCCCCAGTTGCAATTGGTTGGGTTACTCCTTCCTCCCCACAACTAGTGATGTGTCTTTCCAGGCCTTCCTAGCCTAGGAGTTGGTCCTCCTAATCTAAGTTAAGCTCTGGGGGTAGACTCTGGCTTATTATAGTTTAGGACAGTACATCAGTACTGCACCTGATCTGTGCTACCTATCCTAGGTTAGGGAGTGTTCTCCCTTGCCTTGGTGGCCTCTCTCATACAGAGTTTACCCACTTAAGAAAGACCCCTACTTTCCCCTCCCCACTCTAACCCTTTGGTGTAGGCCTGCCTACACACCCCTGTCCTCAGTCCTACAACTCCTCCCTTGGGTGGAGTGTTAGGGCTAGCCTTGTTCTTCTGCTGAGCTGTCCGCTCTGGTACACATACCCTTCAAAGCGTTCTATAAGAGTGGTTGTCTGCGGCAGTCCTGCCTGCGGAGGATTCCCCCTCTTTGAGTGAACTCTATCCCTCCCTTGGGTTACCTCAGGCCCAGGGCTGTCTGCCGGCCCATTGCCACCGGATGTTAGGAGTACCTACTCCTATCATGAGTGTACTCTTTCCGGAGGGATGCCGGAGGGATATAGGATAATACCCCTCCCTTCCCTCCTTACCTTTCTCTCTCTCTCTATCATGGTGCCGGTCCCTTGCCGCCTCTACTGCCGGCGACAGCCGTCAGCACCTCAGGTGACCTATATTCATAAGATACCTCCCCTCTACGACGTCAGCCTACCGCCTGCCGGAGGCTGCCGCCTTCCGTCGACATTCCGCTGACGTCCTACCTATTATATTTACTCTGGTTTACCTAGGGACAGCCGGCCGACTGCCGGAGACTTCCACCCACCTGCCGGCATTGATTGCCGGCATTCTAGGTATCCGCCCTTATATATATATATATATATATATATATATCTTATGAGTTGAACTAATGTTCACCATGCCGTCAGCCTCCGGCTGCCGGAGCCCGCCGTCCCTGGCGGCGATCCGCCCCTGTGCCGGCGATCACCACTGTGGTGTTGTCCATCTCGATCTCTCAGTGTGTCCTCATTGATGTTTCCCACCCTGCAGGACCGGTCTCCGGTGTTCCGTCGGTGTGCCGGAGTCCCCTAATGAGGCACTAAGGGACATGTACCCCTTCCTTGGCAGCCAGCACCATGCCGGCAGTCAATCTGATGCAGCCAGATAGCCTGGCCACCTCCATATAGGTATTGTCATACCAGCTAATCTAGTGGCTCTGCTGTTTGATTGCACATTACAACATTTCCAGCATACTCTGTGCATCTCAGTGCAGTCGCTTGCCGGAACCTACTTATTACCAAGGGGTTTATCCTATTTTCCCCTTTCCCTCAAGGCTCTGAGCGGTCTCAGATCCTTTTACACTCTGCGGACAATTCTTCTTTTAAGGAAGCCTAGCTTGGCTCATCCATACGGATTTTCCCCCATTTGAGACCCTCGGGTCCTAAGGAATTGTCTATGGATAAGGTTATGGTAACCGGCTGTGCGGGATTCACAAGTATGTGTCTATCTACTTCCCTTCCTGCTCATCAATCTTGAACATATAAATAATATGCTATTATAGATTAAGTTAATAATAAGTCTAGAGTAATATAACTCATTCTTATGCCTTCCATGTACTCATGATCTCTTTCTTTTACAGGAGGAGTATGTGAAGTTAAATGCCCGGACTTCTACGGGCACAAGGCGTGCTGGACCCAAGCCCCCTGCGCCGCCAAGAGAGGCGACCTTAAATTCTGGGATCCGCAGAACTGTTCAGTCTATAAGAGTCTTCTTGACGAAGCATTCAACGATCCTCCTACCACGGAGGTAAGGGACATCGCTAAAGAAAAGCTGCGCAAATGGGTGTGAGGTTTCCAAAAGAACGCCTCTGGACCTTATCTTCCAAATGAAGATATGAGGGCCTTGCTTTTTCCAAAAGCATTCAAGGACTCGGTGATCCCTCGCGAACAAATTCCCACCGTCGAAATAGTAGTCGAACCCGACATCGTCATGGCACAGTCTATGCGTACGTGCCATATCGAATTAGACGACGTGGAAGGTATGTCGGAGGTGTCAGAAGAAATGGAGAAGAACCTCATGGGCGAAGAGCTCGACCATGAGGAAGATCAGATGGAATATCCTGATTCCGAGAACGAGGTCGCTCCAGCTCCCCCAGCAACTCCAGTGACATCCGAGGAACCTGTTCCTTCGACTTCCGTTACCCCGGATCCTCTTTCATCGGCCACTCAAGAGGTCTTCACGATGCTAGAAGCCCTCATGGACAAGAAGCCGAGAGACACCCAGAAACAATTCCGGATGACTCTCGTCGTCTTCAAACAATCGAAAAAGATTTGGGTTAAGGACCTCCCCACCTGCTCGGAAGCTAACCCTTGGTGATACGCCGAGCACAGGCCAATCAATACGGGCAAAAATCTTTATTAGTGAAAGAGTTGGCTCCATTCTTTTGGAAGAAGTGGATTTCTTCCCGTACTTTCAGGCTTATCCAGACTGTTACGTCCGACTCAGGTCCGAACTAACCTCAAAAAAGAGACCGAACCTAAGGAAGTGATAGTGTTCGATCTCGCAAACGCCCAAGCTATGCTGGCTCAAGCAGTGAAGAGTCGGGGTTACACTAACTCCAAGATGCTGGCATTCAGCAAAAAGCATCCAACCTTTGTTGCTCCAGCTACTGCGACCTTTCCATTCGTTGAAAAGGCCTTCCAAGTGGTCATGAAGGCTGTGGAGGAAGGGAAACCTTGCCCTGCACTGGAGGAGTTCAGACCCTTCTCCCTCACTCTTCCCCCCAATGACAGGTACTGGAAAGACATCCAGCTTACTTTCACGGTAGGGAGAACTAGAACCTTTTGTGTGCGGTCGTTAGTTCAACGAGGACATCTCACGGCTAAATGATCATCTCCTTCGTAGGGAACATGATACCAAGGAGAGACTCGCCGCTTCGCTGTCACATCAGCTACAGCTAGAGCTCATGGCCAGGGACACCAGAGTCCCAGACTTTTACATGGTCCTTGCAAAGTCACACCTAGCTACTGTGACTAAGGATTTGTACAGCTTTGCTAGGGCTCGCAGAGCCTGTAGAGAATTCTTGTTCGCCAGTGCAACGGTGAAACACGAACCCCGGAGACTGATTTCCTCCAACATCTGGGGTAAACATCTCTTCCCGTCCGCCTTGGTGAAAGAGATAGTGGATAAAGCTGCCATGGAGAACAGGAACCTTCTCCACAAGTGGGGCATGTCCCGAAAGAGGAAGTGGACAATGGCCCTCAGCCTAAGAGGAAATCCTCAAAGCCTAGGCCCCAGCAACGTCAACCAAGACGTCAGTGTCCGGGTCCAGCTACTCCCCAAGTGGCTGCACTGCCACATCAGGCCTTTCAACTGGTCCCCCAGCCGGTGGTGTCGCAGTCACCGGTCTTCACCCCTGCCTATGAGCAACATTCTACTACCTTTCGCCCCAGAGGTAGGGGCTCAGGCAGAGGCTCCGGCAGAGATTCTTCTCGCCGTCCCTCCAGAGGCAGAGGAGGAAGGGAAGCTAGCGGCTGAGGTGGCAAACCCTCGGGACACCAGAAGCAATGAAGCGCTTCCGGTGGGAGGAAGACTCCGCAAATTCCAGGATCATTGGAACTTCGATCCTTGGGCACACAGCATCATCAAGAAAGAACGGCTTAAGCTGGACTCAACCATCCCCATCCTTCCAGCAATTCTTCCAACAGTCAACCCCCTTCCTGGAAGAATATGTCCTGGAACTCTTGAACAAGAAGGTGATCAGGAGGGTAAAATCAACCAGGTTCCAAGGGAGACTTTTTTGTGTTCCCAAGAAACACTCAGACAAACTCAGAGTCATTCTAGACTTACTAGGGCCTACACAGTCTCCATAGACCTGGCAGATGCCTAGAGGCACATTCCAATGAATCACTACGCTTCCTCCTACCTAGGATTTCGACTCCAAATGAAAAGTTACGCCATCAGGGCCATGCCCTTCTGGCTCAACGTGGTTCCACGAATCTTCACCAAGCTGGCAGACGCAATCGTCCAACAGCTACGTCTTCAGGGCGTCCAAGTGATGGCCTACCCAGACGACTGGCTAGTCTGGTCGACATCGCCCAAAGATTGTCTGAGAGGATGCAACAAAGTCACCCAGTTCCTAAAGCATCTGGGTTTCAAGATAAACGCCGAGATATCTCGCCTCTCTCCACCTCAGAAGTTCCAATGGTTGGGAATCCATTAGGACCTTCAGTCACACCGCCTTTCCATTCCACCGAAGAAAAGGAAGTAAATAGCAGGGTCTATGAGAAGGCTTTTAAAATCCAACGGATCTCAACACGCCAACAGGAACAAGTTCTCGGCTCTCTACAGTTCACCTCAGTAACTAACCCAGTGCTTCGCGCAATGCTAAAGGCTGGCGCGGGAGTCTGGAGACGCTCGAAGAAACCTCAAGAGACGGCTTCCGTATAGATTTCGCTTACTATTAAAGCCGTGGTCAGAAGTAAAGGCCCGGAAAAGGTCCATCCCTCTTCAACACCCGTCTCCATCGATCAACATCCACACAGACAATTCACTGGAGGGTTGGGGAGGTCACTCCCACCAACAGCAGGTTCAAGGAACATGGTCTCCCCTCTTCAAAACGTTTCACATCAACATCTTGGAGGCCGTGGCTGTTCTTCTCACCCTAAAGAAACTCTCCCCACCTCCCTCGATCCATATCCGTCTGACTCTAGGCAACTTGGTGGTAGTCAGATGTCTCAATCGTCAGGGCTCGAGATCGCCCCAGATAAATCAGGTGCTTCTCCATATCTTTCGTTTGGCAACATCAGGCCTTTCAACTGGTCCCCCAGCCGGTGGTGTCGCAGTCACCGGTCTTCACCCCTGCCTATGAGCAGCATTCTACTACCTTTCGTCCCAGAGGTAGGGACTCAGGCAGAGGCTCCGGCAGAGATTCTTCTCGCCGTCCCTCCAGAGGCAGAGGAGGAAAGGAAGCTAGCGGCTGAGGTGGCAAACCCTCGGGACACCAGAAGCAATGAAGCGCTTCCGGTGGGAGGAAGACTCCGCAAATTCCAGGATCATTGGAACTTCGATCCTTGGGCACACAGCATTATCAAGAAAGGACGGCTTGAGCTGGACTCAACTACCCCCATCCTTCCAGCAATTCTTCCAACAGTCAACCCCCTTCCTGGAAGAATATGTCCTGGAACTCTTAAACAAGAAGGTGATCAGGAGGGTAAAATCAACCAGGTTCCAAGGGAGACTTTTTTGTGTTCCCAAGAAACACTCAGACAAACTCAGAGTCATTCTAGACTTACTCCTCTCAACAAGTTCATTGCAAACAAAAACTTCAAGATGTTGACTCTGCAACAGTTAAGGACCCTTCTGCCTCACAGGGCCTACACGGTCTCCATAGACCTGGCGGATGCCTAGAGGCACATTCCAATGAATCACTACGCTTCCTCCTACCTAGGATTTCGACTCCAAATGAAAAGTTACGCCATCAGGGCCATGCCCTTCTGGCTCAACGTGGTTCCACGAATCTTCACCAAGCTGGCAGACGCAATCGTCCAACAGCTACGTCTTCAGGACGTCCAAGTGATGGCCTACCCAGACGACTGGCTAGTCTGGTCGACATCGCCCAAAGATTATCTGAGAGGATGCAACAAAGTCACCCAGTTCCTAAAGCATCTGGGTTTCAAGATAAACGCCGAGATATCTCGCCTCTCTCCACCTCAGAAGTTCCAATGGTTGGGAATCCATTAGGACCTTCAGTCACACCGCCTTTCCATTCCACCGAAGAAAAGGAAGTAAATAGCAGGGTCTGTGAGAAGGCTTTTAAAATCCAAACGGATCTCAACACGCCAACAGGAACAAGTTCTCGGCTCTCTACAGTTCACCTCAGTAACTAACCCAGTGCTTCGCGCAATGCTAAAGGATGGCGCGGGAGTCTGGAGACGCTCGAAGAGACCTCAAGAGACGGCTTCCGTATAGATTTCGCTTACTATTAAAGCCGTGGTCAGAAGTAAAGGCCCGGAAAAGGTCCATCCCTCTTCAACACCCGTCTCCATCGATCAACATCCACACAGACGATTCACTGGAGGGTTGGGGAGGTCACTCCCACCAACAGCAGGTTCAAGGAACATGGTCTCCCCTCTTCAAAACGTTTCACATCAACATCTTGGAGGCCGTGGCTGTTCTTCTCACCCTGAAGAAACTCTCCCCACCTCCCTCGATCCATATCCGTCTGACTCTAGGCAACTTGGTGGTAGTCAGATGTCTCAATCGTCAGGGCTCGAGATCGCCCCAGATAAATCAGGTGCTTCTCCATATCTTTCGTTTGGCAAAAAGGAAGAAATGGCACCTGTCTGCCGTTCACCTACAAGGATTCCGCAACGTAACAGCGGACGGTGTATCAAGGACAAGCCCAATAGAGTCGGAATGGTCTCTAGACACAAGATCATTCTCCTCCATCTCTCTCAAGTCCCGGAACTTCAGATCGATCTCTTCGCGACGAGCGACAACAATCAGCTTCCTCGATATGTGGCCCTGTACGAGGACCCCAAGGCAGAAGCGGTAGACGCCATGTCCCTGGATTGGAACAGATGGTCTAAGATCTACCTGTTCCCTCCACCCAACCTTCTGCTGAAGGTCCTATCCAAACTGAGAACCTTCAAAGGGATAGCGGCCCTAGTGGCTCCCAAGTGGCCCTGGAGCAATTGGTATCACCTGGTCCTGGAGCTGCGGCCCACCCTGATTCCCCTACCGTGCCCAGTCCTCTCCCAACAAGTACTGAAGTCGACTGTCTTTGCTTCATCACTGAAAGTCAGGGACTTTCATCTCCTGATTTTCTCTCCTTAGCCGTAAAGAAAAGGTTTGGGACCTCGAAGAGAAGTTTAGACTTCCTTGGGGAGTTCAAGACAGAGTCTACCAGAAGACAGTACGAATCTTCCTGGAAAAAAGTGGGTTTCCTTAGTCAAGGCAAAAAATCCTACGGAGATCATCAATGAAATTCGAATGTCCTTCTTCATTCACCTTCATGGACAAGTCTTTGTGGCCAACACGATTTCCACCTGTAAATCCACCTTGACTAGACCACTCCTATATGCCTTCAAGATTGGTCTGTCCAGTGACATCTTCAATAAACTGCCAAAGGCATGCGCTAGACTACGCCCAGTACCTCCACCAAAACCTATCTCCTGGGCCCTGGACAAGGTGCTCCATTTTGCTTCTAGTCTGGACAACGATTTCTGCCCTCTCAAAGACCTGACTCAAAAAGTTATCTTCATTTTTGCTCTCACCTCGGGAACCCGAGTCAGTGAAATAGTGGCATTATCAAGAGAAGATGGCCATATCCTATTCGCCGAGAAAGGAGATCTTACCCTCCTCCCCGATCTGACGTTTTTCCCCACGAATGAACTACCCACCAAGAGATGGGGCCCTTGGAGAATCTGCCCCCGGAAGGAAGATGTCTCTCTATGCCCAGTGGAGAGTGTTAAGGTCTAGCTTCGAAGAACTTCAGACTTCAGTGGAGGACAACTCTTCAAAGGAGAAACATCGGGTAGTGACCTGTCACCGAAACAAGTAAGAGTGAAAATCACCCTAGTTCATTCGCAGAGCGGATCCTGACAGTACACCCGCAGGTCACGATCCTAGGAAAGTCGCTTCTTCTCTTAATTTCTTCTAGAGTATGGATTTCAAAAGCCTCAAGAGTTTTACAGGCTGGAAATCACCACCCGTATTCTTCAAGCACTACGCAAAACAGGTGCACGAAGTGAAGCATTTTGTGGTATCTGCAGGTAGTGTTATGAAATCTGCTGCTTAAACCTGCATAGAACAGTGAGTTACTTGGGACTCTGTGTTGACTCTATCGTGATACATAGTGATTTAATGGACACTTAGTGTTTCTAATAGACTGTTCTTTACCAAGGTGAAATGTCCTAGAAATTTTACATTCGTGCCACCTGCTCTAGAGCATGGAGTGTTTTTTGAACTTTAAAAGACTGGCGTTACTCTGGGAACTTGTGTTTCGAAAAAGCAAACTTTT
Organism: Palaemon carinicauda; assembly: GCF_036898095.1. NCBI lineage: Eukaryota > Metazoa > Arthropoda > Malacostraca > Decapoda > Palaemonidae > Palaemon > Palaemon carinicauda. The sequence goes on along the minus strand of NC_090741.1, from coordinate 92,982,726 downwards.
CTTTTCAGACTCAAGATCAATGTCTTCCATTTCTATGTACATTATTCATTATTACTGTAAATAAATTCTATAATCATTATTGTAATTACTTATATAATGACCTGCTATCTTAAAAATAAAATGTCTATCTTATTACTATGTGCATCTCCTTTTGCTCCTATTCCTTATTAAGAAATATACGATTGATATAGTTTCATCTAACTCTTTAATGCATGATCTAAAGAACAATATAAGTATTTATTTTATATACTCACTTATGCCTTGATAATATTCCTACTCGAATAATAACCTTTGTCCTGTCTCCGAGACCAGCATGATTTCTCCACCAAGTAAGTAGTTCTTCAATGATCGCTTCAAGATATTCCTATTGTCCACCAGGACTTCCGTGCCAGGGGGGCAGTTAACCAGTTAATCGTAGAATCTCTGGTAAGGACATTTACTAAAATATTGCGCGAAGCCCTTGGCACTTGGATTAAAGAGGAAAAAATCCACGATACATTAAATCTCTGGTACACTTCCATCCGGACGACATGGCTTGAGCCCAAAAAAAGGAATTTGAGCGAAGCGAAAAATCTATTTTTTTGGGTGAGATAGCCATGTCGTCCTGATGGACCCTCCCGTCTATTCTAGTTCAGCCTTTCAGGCCCCTCCCTGACCTACTGTATCGCGGAGATTGGTAGGAGCTGAGCTCAGGATGAAGACGGACGTGACGTCATTTAGCAATGGCGCCTGTTTGTTAACGTCTCGAGTACCAAAAGTAGCCATGGATGAGAGTAACCTTTCCATATCGAAGTGTTAACTCTGTTTGGGGTGCAGATAGCTATGTGGCGTGTTCATACATGTGTCCCCTATTGATAAACGATATCATAGAGGGAAACCTTTAGGGAACTCGCACCAGAAGTTAGAATTCTGTGATAACCTTTAGTTTAATAATCTGGGAATATCCACTGTAGTTAAATATACCCTAGGAAGCTACTGAAGGAGCCCTCCATCAAGATGACATGGCTATCTCTCCAAAAATAGATTTTTCGCTTCGCTCAAAATCCGTTGAATTATATATATATATATATATATATATATATATATATATATATATATATATATATATATATATATATATATATATATATATATATATATATATATATATATATATATATATATACCAACATTATACACACAGAGGCACACACACTCACATATATATATATATATATATATATATATATATATATATATATATATATATATATATATATATATATATATATATATATATATATATATATATACCAACATTATACACACAAAGGCACACACACACACTCACACACACACACACACATATATATATATATATATATATATATATATATATATATATATATATATATATATATATATATATATATATATATATATATATATATATATATATATATATACCAACATTATACACACAGAGGCACACACACACTCACACACACACACACACACACACACATATATATATATATATATATATATATATATATATATATATATATATATATATATATATATATATATATATATATATATATATATATGTGTGTGTATATATATGTGTGTGTGTGTGTGTGTGTGTGTGTGTGTGTGTGTGTGTATGATATATTTGTCACTATTTTTGTACGTAAATCTTTCTAATCTGTAATACAAAGGCACCGTTATCATTTCATTAACTAGATTTAAAGATTGTTGCTCCTACATTAGTCAGGATTCGAAACTATATCTTTCCAAATGAAGAACAAAGTTGCAATGATTTTTCTGCCATTGAGCAATTGGGTCTAAGGTCCCAAATTGTTTTAATTCAAATAAATGGTACTAGCTTCCCTGAGCTTTCATGTATAATGATATAAAAACTAAAGAGCAAAATCAGGCAAAGGTTTCAAGACATTTGGATAGCAGTTGAATGTGGTTAGGCTTAAAAGATCTATAATTCTTCACCTTTTTGATGAATATTCAAGTATTTTCCTAAAGACTATATAGAATGTTGCTTATTAAGCTATTTAGTGAAGAATCAAGGATGATATGCAGGATAAATATGTTTTTCAATCATCAAGAGATTTCAAAGCTAGTTGGGATAATTATGATATAAAAAAATAGAAGACGGGATTAGAACTTCATACAATATTATTAGCTCAATTTAATGGGTCAGATGGAATCATATTTAAGAATTACCACCTAAAATTAGATATAAAATCATTCTTGGTCATTCAAATGTGGCGACTGTTGAAAATGTTTTTGATTATTTTGTTACAGCTCTGCAATGAAAATATGTTCGAAAATCTTTAGATTTGATAGTAATTAGTTATCCATCTATCAATCTGACTGGAAGAGACCTTTAGAAATGGAATTTGTCCGCATTGGTGCACGAAGCTCGATCATGGAACTGGCAATACAGATTTATTTTATCAAACTTCAAAATTATTCCATTGAGAGGATATATGGATGGATGCCTTTTCAAGTAATGACCAAACCAAATCTTGCTTCAATTCCCAAGTAATACACGAAGGATATTACTAAGTTGCTATTTATCCCCATATCTTATCGTATCAATGTCAAACCCGAAGGAGACCGTTATTGTTTGTTTCTCTAAGGTCTTAATCAGAGCAATAAGAGCCTTATGGGCGACCTCGAAGGACGCGCACCTTTATTTGTAGTGTTGCTCTACATAGATATTTTAGGTTGATGGCTAATCCCATTTGTGGCGGTTATTTGCAATTTTGCCCACTTTCAACCTTCTTCTATTTAGGGTTACTTAGTCCTTCCTGGTGAGGGTTGTCAGATGGACAGTCTTTCCTTTGGGCTAGAGAGTGCCTCATTGGATGGCCATTAGTCGCTTTCCTGACACTTCCCTAGCCTGTGAGCAGCTACTCAGATTAGTTCTAGTACATTGAATGTTGACAAACTTTTGCAAGATTTCACTCCTCACCTTCCTAAATGATGGTTGTGAAGTGGATGCCTGCGGTCAGTAATTTGATTTTTTCTTTGATTTTTTCTTTAATTCTCTGTTAGTGTTTGCCGTCGGATATGTGGTGATAGCACACTGGCTATGTTGTATAAAGATGGTAGAGGTGTTGATTTTATTTTGCTTTTGGTTTACCCTATGCATATGGCATGGTCTTGTCCACACTAAATCACAGTGCACAATAGTAGAGTAATAACGTGCCAGGGCTGTTTGTTTCTGGTATTTTCCCCATCTACTGTTGTCGAATTGGCTGATGTCTGTGTTCCAAGTTGCTACTTTATGCACGTTTTTAAATGTGTGCTCTTTAAAAAAGAGCGTTTTGTCAAGCGTTTCCCTAAGTAGACTCGGTAAAGTTGATTTTCCAATTATGTGTAGGCTGATGAGATCATTAGCTCTCTATTTGCCTAGTAATTGTTCAGGTGAAAGGCTCATACCTGTGTTTTGCATGTGTTGGCAATTAGGTGCCACTTTCTGTATTAGGTGAAGATGAAAGTTGGCGTCACTGTATTGCATGATACATCCATTTACAGTCTTATTTTCTTTAGGTAACATAGCTCTTTGTTGTTAGTCTTGCCGTTCAGCAGCACTAGGGGTGCAACCTGGTTGGTGCTTACGGCAGCTAGTCTAGATCACCATCATCATCATCTCATACACCCATTGACGTGAAGTATTCTGGGTTAGATTTTGCCAGTCTAGATAGAGGCTATTTTCCCGAGTTTAGTTTATCGATGGTGTCCCAGGCTTCCAAGCTGTTATGGGTAATGTCTATAGTAGTTATGCTTTCTTCCCAGCATTCGTTCCTTTTCTTTTGTTAACCTAGGCCAATAGTACCTCTCCAAGTTCTTCGGTAGTTTCACTATAGGGATCTTCATCACATGCATGAATATACTTCATGTACTGCTCTTTTGATTTGTTCGTTATAACATGCAATGTAATTCTCCCTGCAGCCTCTAAGGATGTTTCTTTCTAACACCCTAAAAAAATGATTGGAAGTCATTGCAGTGCTTTAGAGCTGCCCTGATATTGGATATCCCAATCTCCAGGTCTGACTCAATGATTTCCCAATTTGCATTGTGCAAGCTGAATCTGGGTCTTTATATACATTGCTGGGGTCTAATCACAGGTTTTTAGTAAATTATAATTGGTCGGCGTTGCAATTATGGTATAGGGCTACCGATCGATTTTTCAAAATTTCAGTAATATCTCGATGAAGCAAATGCTATGTCTGCATTATATCACCGTCTCCAACATATGATCTGGAAGGAAGCTTTAGGTCACGGGTTATGGCCCATTTTTCGTCGGCCTTACCGTCACTCTTTGCATGGCTGTAGTCTCAGGTGGTGCTGGGCTATGAAAGTCAACAATAGAAAGACGCCTTTGACTCCAAAATGATTAGTTTTGGGGCCATATGAAGTTTGTTGATGGTGGTTCGTAATTGTAATGTGTTCTGGGCACACCTGAAGGATTTCTAGCTCACCAACTAGGTTATTTGCTGTTCATGATGACAGATTTATCCCGGTAGAAGAATTGTACTTCCGTGGAGAGAACTTGCTTGGTATATTACCATAATATCAGAGGTAATCTTGCTAGAACCAGATCTCATATGAGTCTCCTGTAGAGCAAGTATATGGACTTAAAATTTGGTGATAAGTTGATATCAAGATGTAGCAAATGTTAGTCGTCATTCTATGTATAAACTTCCAAAAATGTCTTTGACATTATTGAATTGAATGATGTTATCACTGTAAGACATCGAAGAAAGAATTCTTATTTAGAAACATATATGATTTTCTTTGGTGCAATATCCCTGAGAAAATATTACCTATTTCGTAGGTTAACCATGGAAGAGAATCCAATATATTTTTCTATGTCACATCCAACAGGGAGAGGTAAGGGAAGGAAGAAAAATGTAAATGTTATTTGAAAAAAAAGTTAAGGTGTTGAAGGTGATGAACAACTGATGACAAATAATTTTGTATTAAAACAAAATATCTGTATTTTTAATTTAACAATTTCAAGTCTTTAACAACGGAAAACGTTTTACAACTACATACTCCTGAGAGAGAGAGAGAGAGAGAGAGAGAGAGAGAGAGAGAGAGAGAGAGAGAGAGAGAGAGAGAGAGAGAGAGAGAAAATTCTTTTGACGAAAATCTAAATACGTTTACAGGAGGATGTGAACTATATTGCATTACAGATTCTTTCAATGCAGTCAGTGGATAGGGTTTCCCTGACGGAAACTGATACTTTATCAAAGCCTAAAGCTCTAAGAGGACGGGAAAGCTAAAACCATGATTTTAGAGTTAGAGAGAGAGAGAGAGAGAGAGAGAGAGAGAGAGAGAGAGAGAGAGAGAGAGAGAGAGAGAGAGATCCATAAATCAATCAGAAGATTACTTGAATCAGATATCACAACGAATATAATTCAAATCATTACCGCAATTCTTTTAAATCAAATATATATATATATATATATATATATATATATATATATATATATATATATATATATATATATATATATATATATATATATATATATATGCGCGTGTGTGTGTGTGTGTGTGTGTGTATGCACATGATATATTTGTCACTAATTCTTACGTGAATATTCATACGCTGTTATGCAAAGGCATTAATAGCCCTTCATCAACCAAATTACACCCCTTTAGGAATATACAATAAAAAAATCATATTATGATATTGGTTATCTTTAATAGTCAGGATTCGAAACTATATCTTTTCGAATGAATAATAAAGTCACACTGAATATGCTACTATTGATAAATGGGGTTTAATGATCGAAATTAATCCAATTCAGATAAATGGTATTGGCATCAACGCGCTGTTTTTCATATATAATGATATAAAAACTAGGGACCAGGATTAGGAAATTAGAATATAGGTTTCATGACTTTTGAATTACAATTAAATGTGGGGAGGCCTAAAAGGTCTATAATCCTGTATCTCTTGACTGAAAACTCCACTATATTCTTAAAGACTGTATTCAAACATTTAAAGAGAATGACTGAATAGAATATTTCATGTTGAAAAATCAAGGCTGGTCTGCAGAATAGACATGTCTTTAATTTATCAAGAGATTTCAAAGTTAGTTGGGATAAGAATAAAATAAGAAAATAGAAGACGAGAGCAAAACTTCTAACAATATTGTTAGCTCGATTCAATTGATAGGATGGAATCATTCTTAAAGATTATCAACGAAAATCAGAGATGAAATCATTCTTGTTTATCCAAATGTGGCGACTAGTGAAGATGTTTTCAATTATTTTGTTACATCGCTGCAATGAATAATGGTTCATTGAGAATCTTTATATTGATAGTAATTAGTTACCCATCTATCAATCTAACTAGAAGCGACCATTAGAAATCAAAATAGTCCGAATTGGTACACGAAGCTCGGTCATGGAACTGGCCATACAGATTTACTTTATCAACCTTCTCCAAGCCAGGAGCTTTTTAGATAACTATATGACATAACACTGGCTGGTTTCTATCTGTTATGTTATAGACAGATTTTCCGCTTATGACAAGTGTCAAAGGCTCTCTCCACCCAATGTTCAACAAGAGGTAACAAAACATTGGCTACTGTTAACAAAACAGATCAATCTCTCGGGGGTTTGAAACCCATAATTATAATGCCAGAGGGTGAGTAGGGCAATTTTTTATCAATGACAGCTGTAAAAAGAGAGGTACACATATCCCGAAAATTCAGTAGAAAAGCAGATGATGTTACGAGGTCTTTGTTGCTCTATATAAACTCACTACAGGTCTCATCTTTAACCATATATTTACGCAAAAATTTTAAATATCCCAATAACATTGTCGTTTCACTAATACATATACAGCTTTAGCCTATAGACTGCGCAGTGCCTTAATTTATTGTTCTTGAGATAAAAATTCGTTATATAATAAATTTATATTGAATGTCTCTAGTACACAAAAACATACCTCTTTTCTGTATGAGATAAAACTGAGAAATAGAGCGAAAATAATTTTAGGTATCCATATT
>NC_090741.1:92958192-92968192 GCF_036898095.1 Palaemon carinicauda | reverse complement strand
TATATATATATATATATATATCTATATATATATATATATATATATACTATATATATATATATATATATATATATGTATATATATATATATATATATATATATATATATATATATATATATATATATATATATATATATATATATATAATATATCTATATATATATATATATATATATATATATATATATATATATATATATATATATGTATATATATATATATATATATATATATATATATATATATATATATATATATATATATATATATATATATATATATATATCTATCTATCTATCTATCTATATATATATATATATATATATATATATATATATATATATATATATATATATATATATATATATATATATATCCCATGTTAATGGATGATGAGACATCGGAACATAGTTTTTTTCAATTATTACAAAAAGGTTTGTGAAATACACTTTACACGGCCCGATAGTCGCAGACGAGTAACTTGTTCTAATGATAGCTCGAATGATACTGCTTAACCCTTGGCAAGTAAAATGCAATGTTACTCTTTTAATATGCTGAACTGCTAGATATTGTGGAATTCTTCACAGTGATGTAATATACTGTCACCAATAGGGTTATTACACATCACCTTATGAGACTTGGCACATGTCACTTATAACGGAGTTCAGTGTTCGCGCACTACAATCTGTGACAGTCATAATACTGTTAAAAAGGTCATTAATTTCAATGCATACAACAAATATTTCTACATATTTTTCATATAAGGATTATGACATTACACACCCACTAAGCTCCTCACTCCGGAGGAGGTGCGAACTCGCCCTCTCTACTCTGTGATTTATGGAAGACACTCTGACCCGGAATAGGGAATGGCACGTACTAGACAGAAATGCAACATCAAAAATATACATAGAAATCACGCCCCCACCCCCCCCCCCCACCCCCACAAAAAAAAGATAAAAAATGAAATATTGCATGTCACAATTTCATCAATATACAAAATAATTTCCTTCCTTTCTTTTTATGACTTCTGCAATTGAAATACTGAATACCCAAATTGAAAAAAAATAATTCTTATTAATATCAGTATTACGCAATGCTATTAATAACCTCCCTTTGGCTGCAGGCGATACGGACCTTTTGGGCGAGATAGGGGTAGGAATAGATATTCATTCATCCCTCGATTTCTCTTGTCCGGGTTTACGGCACAATTTCCCAACACAATTCACCACCACCGTTTTGCCATTTTTTTCTAAAATCAATCCTGCACTTGCACTTGCAACTATCAATATGTGGCCACTAGCCGTTTTCCCCAGAATATCATTCAGTTTATCGCCCTTCTATTATAACTCTAAGTATAAGGTATTCACATCTACCCCTTCTCGTAGGATGCTTTTCCTCAGTAGCAGAACTTTATTCCCGTAGCCACTTGCCCTTTGGTAACCTCCCCGGCCTCAGCAACCAGGAATCATATAAGACATGAATAATACAGCATCTGCGTGACTGATCGCATCTGACCTATTTAACCTCTCTCTGTTTGTTTTTAGGTTCACTAAGCAGTATGTCATACGAATTGCAACAATCAGCCAAATCATTAGACTTTACTTATACATTAAGCACTAACATAACAACACACTGTTATTAAGTTTATTTAGAACACGTCAAAAGAAGACATGAGGTCTGTTCAAACTGCAACAGGAGCAAAGAAAACTTTCCACTCATCAAGTCGAGGAATGTCGCGTATGCAGGGTAAGGAGATAAATTCTAAATGACACCTTTGAAAACTAGCTCTTCCCGCAGCACATGTATGTGTGCATGATGATGTTCTGACACTGCGCCAAAAATAGTACTTTTTATCAGTACTGTGTTAGATTCAAACTTTTTTACTCGGTACGGACCCAAATACGCCGGCATAAGTTTGTGATTCCTAGGTTGTCAATACACACGATCACCAACAAATACTTTTACAGGTGCTGTTTTTGAACCAACCATCATACGTTGAGCTGTGTATTTCATTAGCTGTCTTCAAAACCATTTCAGTGGTGTTCACTACTCCTCCTTAAGAAATTTGGTAAAAGGACACGTTATTTCTCAGTTGAATAATTTGGCATCGGTTGCGAATTAATCAGGACCGTATACGGTAACACAGGATTCTGTCCCTACACTAAAGAAAAAGACGTGTCCCTGAGCGAGACACTATATGCAATGTTCAAAGCTAGCTCAGCTGTAGGAAGCATGGCGCAACACTTCCTATTATGCGATTCCTGTATGCAGTCACTGAAATGTGTTCAATTTTCATCAAGTCCGTGACTGATTTCACCACATTATTTATAAACTCGAGACCAATATTACTCATCAAAATTTTTGGGAAACCAAACCTAGTAATGAAAGAGCACAGCCCCTGGTTAATGATTTTACTGATATGTCCAACATTGCGTAGGTATGAGTGTACCGAGTAAATGCCTCCACAAATACACATATATACTTATGGTGGGGTGAACCTGTAAGAAATGGTCCTACCACGTCTATATGCACTCTATAAAATTTAAAAGGAATCACAGGCCACTTTCCGGCTTACGGTAGTGTTTTTATGTTCTTTGAAACAGTTACAATCATCACAACATTTTATATAATTTTCTATAGATTTTTTCACTCCTAACCAAAAGAAGGTTTCTCGTGGTCTCATTAACTTTCTATCAGTCCTTAAATAGGCAGCATATGGACTTGCATATACAATGTGGATGGCTCGATTAATTCAAGAGGGAAGAAGAATTATCCGTGCAAGATTTAATTATATATGGAATTAAAAACAACAGTAATTACTTTTAGGGTGTAGGTTAAAATATTAAAAAAATAATTAATAAATTGATTCCACGAACAAAAATTTCAAAACCATTTGCATGCAGCACAAACAATGAGACCATAACATCTTTCACACTGCGCGGGATGAGGAAACAAATGGAATTGGAATATTACTGACTCTGTGGGAAAAGGGAAGCATAATACGCATTCATTAATCCATTTGGCTTCTTACTCTTAAAAAACGTATAATATGTATTATTATAATATTTTTCTTTTCATTCGCTTCGATGTGACACTTGGAAGGCAAAATTATTTTTGTAATAATTTACATTAAAAGAATTGGAATTGAATATATATATATATATGTGTATATATATATATATATATATATATATATATATATATATATATATATATATATATATATATATATATATATATATATATATATATACAGAGAGAGAGAGAGAGAGAGAGAGAGAGAGAGAGAGAGAGAGAGAGAGAGGAGAGAGAGAGAGAGAGAGAGAGACGTCCATTTTAACAAAGCAAAAATCATGAACTAAGATTGATAAGAATTCTACCAATCTGACTATAAACACTTTTCTAAATACAGCCCATCCTTTTTAATATATGATATATGTAAGCTTCTTATGACAACATTGGTATTACTTTAATTAAAGGATACAAAGTAAATACTGCACTTGGGAATAGTAAATTCCTATAACAACGTACTTGTTAACAATATTCCTTGAAGGGGTAGAGGAGGTTGCTTTATATGATCTAAAAAATACTAAACTAATTCGATTTTATATATATATATATATATATATATATATATATATATATATATATATATATATATATATATATATATATATATATATATATATATGTATATATATATATATATATATATATATATATATATATATATATATATATATATATATATATATATGTCACGGTATATCTGGATAATTCAACAGATGCAGCTGTTTCTAGCCCTCTGAAGGGCAAAACCCTCAGACATATCCTTATTAAGGACAAGGGTTTACCCACTTAATTAATTTGCTTGCCTTTGAAAATAGGTATAAGACTATAGTATAATCAATCCTAGCAAACTAACCTAGTGTGGGTGCCCCTAACTAGTAGAGCGTTGCAGATAGTGTAGGTACACAAACCTTTTTCCCTTCATTAAGGTATCCCACTTAAAAAAGGATATATATATATATATATATATATATATATATATATATATATATATATATATATATATATATATATATATATATATATATATATATACATTTATATATATATATATATATATATATATATATATATATATATATATATATATATATATATATATATATATATAAATCTATATATATACATTTTTATTTATATATATATATATATATATATATATATATATATATATATATATATATATATATATATATATACTATATATATATATATATATATATATATATCAATAATTATATGAACATATACCCATATACATAATTAGAGAGTGAGCCGTTATGTTGTAACTGAGAGGTGAGGAGAACGCTACTAACTTTATTTCAACAAAAAAACAAGTTTATATACAACAGATCCAGGACAAGGGGGTTACAAAAATTCATGTATGATAATTTATTAAACGACAGTATTAAACAGGTCCTGTTAACAGGAGAGCGGGAAATACAATTATAAAGAAAATACAGTTATAGTGTAAAAGCGTGTGGGAAGCATGTGCGGTAAATGCAAAATGGGGGCCTGCTTTTGAGAGGAATACTGTAATCGGGTCATCTTGCAGGATGTACGCAGGTTTTAGGCAATCAAGGGAGACCTTGTCTTCTTTGCCACAAAGGTAGGTTAGGAAAGCCTTTGGAATGCGATGGATGATGAGAAAAGGGCCTGCGTAAGGGGGCGTTAGTGGTGGTTTGGTAGTGTTATTACACAGGAAAACGTGTGGGTTTACTAGTGCAAATCTATCAGTATATGTTCCTTAACTGAGGGCTTGTAAGTTTGGTAGCATTGAGTAAACTTTGCCACAAACTGACATGAGTGATGGAGATTGTTAGAGGAGGCAGCAGAAGGAAAAAATTCCGTGACGACTAACAACAGGTCCCAATGCACCTTGCAGCAGGACATAAAGGCTGCTTTGAGGGTGTGATGAAAACGTTCAACTATGCCAATAGCATAGTTGAAGGCAGTTGTCTGATGTAGGGTGATGCCCATGAAATTTGCTATGAGAGGTGAAATTGGTACCCCTGTCAGAAGTAATATGCTAACGGATAGAAAATCTCGCCTTCCACCCTGAGTAAGGCAGATGTACATGAGGAGAACTTTACAGTTTCCATGTGAATGACTTCCGGGCAACGAGTGTAGTTGCTGATGTAGGTAAAAAGGTAACGATGTCCTTGTGATGGTGGTAGGGGACAATGCTCAGATTGAGTAAAGGTGACCACTCTTGAATCTGTAAGTTGGTGACCCAGTACTTAGCCTCCTTAGTAATGCTGTGCAAAATGAGCTTCATCTTCAGTAACTGTGTAGTAGATTAGCACATGGGATGTGAAAGGCCATGCATGAAATCAAAAAAAATGTTGGCGAATGGGAACAGGTATCTACGGTCGGGGTCTAATGGTACTGAGTTCAAATAGGAGCCTAGTATTAGTGTAGTTAAAAATGATGCCTTCCCAATGTCGGGACGTGCAGGATGTCCTATATGTAAGGCAGTCTGGCTCTTTGCATTGGGGTTCTGCCCCGGTGTCGTAATCCAATCTTAGGTGAATGGCAACCAATGACAGGGCATTGAAAATGGGATTCATTTTCCAGGGACATGTTAAAGAGTAAGTTTGTATTCAGCCACGGCAGAGAGATGTCATCGTTACCGGTGGACCAGGTGTTAGACTGGAGTGAAGGAGTACACCAGAGGCATATAATACGTGTGAATAAACAAAGGCGTACCTTCCAAAAAGTGGCAAAAGTGAGGGAGAGCCAAGTGCACCACTAGCATTTCAGAGTCGAAGGAAAAGTTACTGGATTTCCCTTTGAACAGTTTTCTACTGATGAACACCAATGGGCGTCGCAATCTATCAAACACCTACTTGAATACTGCCCCAATAGCAACGTTACTGACTAAGATGGAGAAAAGGAGAGGTGCATGTGGCATGGCAAATGTCAGAGCAGCAATGGTTGATAGTACATTCTTTGCTTTGCAAAAGGTCGCTTCCTGAAGGGGAAGCACTTAAGGTCTTTTTGGTTATCCTTGAGGGAAGTGTGGAAGTGGGCACGAGTGGTAGTGTTTTGACGGTCAAGGGAATGTAGAAGTGTTCTTGCTACTTCAAAAGTGATGTATTGCCCTAAAAATGATACTTCGCTGGCGCCAAAGTTTCACTTTTCATACTGAACTACAAGGCCATTCTGTTGTAGGCGGTCGAGAATGATGTGTAGGGGATTTTGTCCATGTGACATACCCAGGAGGAGAGGTCCCCTAAGATGCCATAAATAACGCAATGAAAAGTGGCCCTAGCTCTACGAAAGCCAAAACAGGAGTAATTGAAGGAGTATGTACTAAAAGGGGTGGTGAGTACAGTCTTTGGGATGTCTTCTGGGTTCATTTGCACTTGACAATACCCCCTAAAGCATGTTTTTACATGCCCAGGCGACTGTAATCCCCACAAGGGCACAGGGAGTCATCTTTCTTCAGGAGGATGGGTAAGGGTGAGGACTATGGGCTCTAGGCCTTTTGCTAAAACCCCAATTGTTCCACTTTGGTGAACATTTGTTTAGCGGCTGTCAAACAATCTGACTCAAGAGGCCTTAATCTGTTGAACACTGGGATCTCATCATCTTAATAAGGTGATGAATAGCGTGTTTGACTACAATCATGATAATTTGGTGAATATCTCGACAGACAACTTCCAAGTATGACGTGAGGAGGTGGGTGTCGGCATCCGTGGATGCGGTGATGTGGAGAAAAAGGCAGGGCTGAAGAGGTGTCGATAAGTAAGAGTCTGCGTTGACTAACCAAGAAGTAGAAATGTGATAGGAAAACAGCACCGAGTATTGACAATGTGATATCAGCAACAAGTAATTTCCAATTATATTTGACGCTTCCAAACAATGATATAAGGTTTCTGTAAGCATGGTGAATATCATTGATCCGTTGGCAGCTATCAGTCGAACGTCCGCAGGCATAGATGGTCGATATCATGTCCTAGGGAGTGGCCTTTTATGAAGAGAATGGCAAGCACCCGTGTCAACTAAAAATCGCATGTCCATGCCTTTATCACGTAAAAAAGAGAAGATTAGTGACAGGGGAGGTCACTGCCACAAGCAGGGCTTACTTGCACGCTTTTTGCGCACTGACAACTGTTTGCACATTTCTTTGCAGTAGCCCTGAATCTGGAATGGAAGAAGCATAATGTGGCTGATGGGCATCAGGAAGTGGTTATAGAGGTCGTTAGATGGGGAGTAACCAAGTGGTAGGTGATGGACGTCTTTTGTTGCCACTACGGCATGTCACAGGATAGGTGCCTGTTTTACACCGCATTCATGTAAACTTCGGTCGATGTTGAATAGTTGTCCTCTCCGTCAGGAGTGGCGGAATTGATGGAGGCCTTAAAAGTGATGAAGAGGCTGCCTATAAGGGTGTCGAATTTGGTTATTAAGTCTTTCACCTGCAAAATGTCGGCCTTGTGTATGTCAGCACATACAGGTTTGGTTAATCTTCGTACCCAATGGCCATGAAGTAAGTTTACATGACGAGAAGAGCTCTCTGCTGCAGGTTGCAGGCAAGTAATATTGGTTATTTTCCTGAGGGCGAGCGAAGCCTTTTGGTTCCCTAACGGTTGTTGGGAGAGGCTTAAAAAGTTTAGCTGTACGGGCTGCTAGCAATAGCAAGTACTGCTCATGAAGGTATATATTCAGGGCGTTGTACGCTATTGGGGTGTTCTCTTGCTTGCAAAGCCAATTAAAGTTTTCAGGGAATGTGTCCCGGGGATCTTGAGCGATTCACACCCTTGATGTAGAATGGGAGGGAAACCAGGTGAATGCTTCTGTGCTACCAAGTCCTTTAGTTTCATGGGATTGGTGTTGATATGAGAGTCAGGGTCCGAGGACGGCATCATGAATCAGTAACAAACCGCAATGAGGAGAAAGGCGGGAGGGAACTTGTCACTCAGATGATCACCAATAAGAATGAGTAGTTGAGTTGTAACTGAGAGCCGAGGTGAATTCAACTAAGTTTATTTCAACAGATAGCGAGTAATGAATACCCATTGACATACAAATACATTTATGACATTTATTGCAACTGTTGAGTGTGAAAAAAAATAAAAGTTTCGTTATAAATATGCTAGGTTAATTAAATCATTTACTATATGTAGGAAAAATATCTGGAGATAAATATATACAATACCCAGACCATTGATATGTATTTGTCGAGAAGCGTTAATACGAAATCAATACAAAATTCTATTTCCGGTTATTAGTTTTATTGGAGAATATATCACGAGGGAAACAAGTTTTATTTCATCTGCTGACATATTTCTTTCACCTATACAGCTGCAAGAAAACGTAATAATATTATGCCACGATGAAAGTGCCGATATGAAAGCCATATGAATTCTAAAATAAACAATTGCAATAACAGTATTCTGGTTTCGTAAACAGCTCATGTTTCTCTCTACAACAATAAAGGAGAAACACTACACTGAACGAGGTGGGCATTTTTATCTGGAGCATTTGGTATTTCCAGTAAAATATTAATAAGAAAGCAATAACTTTCTTTTCTATGTAAAATGAGAGAGAGAGAGAGAGAGAGAGAGAGAGAGAGAGAGAGAGAGAGAGAGAGAGAGAGAGAGAGAGAGAGAGAGAGAGAGAGAGAGAGAAGCAGTTATTCGGTAGATAAATTCACATGGCGGGAAAATAAAAATTGAAATAGAGAAAGATAGACACGAAAGAGAGAGAGAGAGAGAGAGAGAGAGAGAGAGAGAGAGAGAGAGAGAGAGAGAGAGACTGCAGCTGCGTAGAGAAAGTGTTATTTTCACCAAATTCTGTAGGGATTCTACATTAGAAATCGATCTTATTGAAATTCGTGATTTTGGTATTAATGAAGTAAATCTCCGAGTCCTGAAATTTTGGGATTCTCCATTTCATGATATTTTCTCCATATGTACATATATATAAAAATATATTTTAGAGAATGCTTTATATTTAGATTATCTTATAAACTTTCTCACATTTCATCCTCTCTCTCTCTCTCTCTCTCTCTCTCTCTCTCTCTCTCTCTCTCTCTCTCTCTCTCTCTCTCTCTTTCGTTTTTTTCTTTCCTTTTAAACTGGTAGAAAGGATAAACATCACACAAATTAGTAAACCAAATTAATTTATTTCAAACTGTTATGGCTTTGCATCATTGGTAATTCCCCGTTAAAAAATCTCACTTATACCTTTCATTCGATTGTTTGTGTGTGTTTTTTTTTTTTTTTTTTTTTTGGAAATCTTATATTTTAAGAAAACCTTATTCCAATCGCAAGGGAATAATATTCTCCAAATGAAGTTGAAATCATCATAATTAATATTATTAATTTCCTATTAAGGATACTTTTCTCATAAGGCATATTTTTCCTGAATATTACAGGTTTTCGACAACAATATAAAGTGTACTGTCTATAGAAAAAAAACGAGGAAAAATAATAATTTGGGAAATAGTTGTGTTTATATTAATGATTGTTATTATCATTACTATTATCATAATACTTTTACCAGCATATATGTATATGAGAAGTTATGTATCAAGTAGATAAAAAAGTATCTATGAAAAATAATATCTTATAAAATAAAATATCCTGCTCTAACCAGAATAATTTTTATAACATAAACATCAAGTAATGCTTAACCTACACTTTTTGAGGCTTAAAGACCCGATTCCATTTAGTCGAAAAACATTGGGCTAATCACACGGTCCAGGGAACTTGTTTAATAACCTCAATTAGCCTAAAAAATTACAGTACTTTTACATTTACTTATTATATATTCGAAATGTAAATCTGTCGATAAAAGCAGAATAGAAAAGACATCAACAAGATAAAGAAGCAATTTTGTATTAAGAATAACGAAATGTAATCAAAGACGTTGAAATGTGTCTGGAAAGGAAGACTTTATTCTTTAAAACGGACAATA
>NC_090741.1:92949592-92955192 GCF_036898095.1 Palaemon carinicauda | reverse complement strand
GCTCCACCTGTTTCCTCTGGAAACCTTACATTGGGTTACTCTAGAAGAGATTAACCATTTGATTTTATTATCTGGAAGGCTGCAACAATGGGTTGTGAGGGAAACACAAGTGTGTGTCTTTCCTTTATGAATTGTTATGCTATACTATGCATATCCAGTGATACATAGTTCACTTGAAACTCATGGAAATTTCTTCTCTTTACAGGAGGACCCTCCGAAGTGCGGAAATGTTTTCTGCAACGTCCGCAGCAAGTACCTCTGCGGACATGAGTTTTGTAGGAGACACGCAGCATGCGCTGTCTCCAAGGATGATCTCCAGTATTGAGACCCTCAGGTATGTACTGTATGCACTAACCTGATTACTGAGGCTTTTGATTCCCCTAGGACGGCGGAATCAAGGGATATAGCAAGGGAGAAGCTTCGTACCTGGGTAAGGGGCTTCCAAAAGAACACCTCTGGCCCTTATCTTCCAAGTGAGAAGATGAGGGGCGAATCTTTTTCCCAAGGCATCAGCTGATGCAGTGATTCCCCAGCCTCAAGAGGGGATCCCCCAAGATCAGGTCCAGGTGGACGTGTGAAGTCGCGGTCGCGATGCAAGACATCCAGTTAGATGACAGGATGTCTGACGTGGACGAGCGTTTGGAACAAGACTCCTGGATGAAGTTCAAGCCCCGGACGTCGTAGAGGATGAGGTCGACGAGGTGTCGGCTACTCCGGTTCAGATCCGGAGCCTATTCCCTCAACATCGGCCGGTCTCCCAGTAGAACTGGGACAGGCCCTCTCTTCGATTGTTGGAATGATCCAACAAATGGCAGAAGGAGAATCAGGAGGAAGGCGGGCTGCTATGGAACTGCGGATGCAGTCCCTGGCAGAATCACATGGGGGGCCCCATGTGATTCTGCCAGGGACTGCATCCGCTCAATGTGAAAGACCTTCCCTTATGCTCAGATGCTAACCCATGGAGGTATGCTGAGCACATGCCGATGACGACTGGAAAGATCGTCATCTCGGATAATCTGGGTTCAGTTTCCCTAGAGGAGGTGGAATTCTGGCCCAGCAAGGCATCATATCCGGACTGCTATGTCCGGCTGAGAAAAGAACCAGCTTCAAGGGAGGAGACAGAGCCGAAGGAGGTCATAATCATGGACCACGCTAAGGCTCAAGCCCTACTTTCATCCTCGATGAAGGAGAGGGGCTTCTCTAACTCGAAGGTAGCTGCATTGAGCAAGAAAGCTCCCTTCCTTTGTGTCCTCTCCTGCTAGAGCCTTCCCCTTTTTACAGAAAGGAGTTTGCGGCTGTCTTAAAGGCAGGTCCGAGGCCGGCAAGCCTTGCCCCTCCCTGGAGGAGTGTAAACCCTTGTCGCTGGCCCTGCCTATGGACCACAAAGACTGGAAGGATGTCCATCTGACGTTCTCAGTGGGAAAGTTGGAGGCTGATATTGCCGGACGGCAATTCGGCGAGGACCTCCCAAGCTGTCCGACTCTCTTTTACGAAGAGAGTTCGAAGACAAAAGAAAGACTGGCTGCCTCAATGTATCATCAGACTACTCTTGAGACGATGGCAAGTGACCCCAAGGTCCATGTAATGTTCATGGTGGTGGCTAAGACTCACCTAGCCACAGTGACGAAGGACCTTTATAGCTTCGTCAAGGCAAGGAGAGCTTGTAGGGAGTTTGTGTTCACCGGGGCTACGGTGAGGCACGAGCCAAGGAAGTTAATTCTCCTCCAACATTTGGGGAAAAGACCTTTTCCCTACCGATGTGGTCAAAGAAGTTGTTGATAAGGCCGCCGTGGAGAATAGAAAACCTTCTCCAGAAGTGGGGCCTGGCTATCAAAAGAAAGTCTTCCCCGGATGAGGGTCCTCAACCAAAGAGGAAGAAAATGTAGGACTAGGCTACTGTCTCGGCCAGCCAAGCCCTCTAGACAGCAACAGCAACTGCAATTGCCATTACCTCCAGTGCCCCAAATGGTGGCACAAACCCCGACCACTTTTCAGTGGGCACCCCAGGCTGTGCCAGGTCAGTCCACGGCATTCACCCCAACGTTCGAAGGACAGTCTTCTTCCTTTCGAGCAAAGCTAAAGGAGCAGCCAGAGGCTTGTCTAGGCGCCCCTCAAGGGGAAGGGGATTCAGAGGTGGTCGTGGTCAGGGAGGCAAGACCTCAGGACGGCAGTCCAAGTGAAATGATACCGGTAGGAGGGAGACTGATGAAATTTTGGGATCGTTGGACCTTCGATCCCAGGGGCCCAAAGCCTACTCAAGAATGGACTGGGCTGAGCTGGTACAGCACTCCACCCCCATGCCTTCGGTTTTTCCAACACTCCACCCCGTTCTGGAGGAGTACGTTCAAGAACTGTTGGAGAAAAAGGTGATCCGAAAGGTGAAGTCCATCGAAATTCCAAGGGGAGGCTGTTTTGTGTTCCCAAGAAAGACTCGGAAGAAGCTCAGAGTCATTCTGGACTTGTCGCCACTCAACAAGTTCATAGTGAATTGCAAATTCAAATGCTAACACTGCAACACATAAGGACCTTACTGCCCAAGAGGGCATACTCAGTCTCTATAGACTTGTCAGACGCCTATTGGCACATCCCAATCAGCCGTCGACTCTCCCCCTACCTAGGGTTCAGGCTACAACGGAAACTATACGCCTTCAGAGCCATGCCATTCGGGCTAAACGTAGCCCCAAGGATTTTCACGAAGCTTGTGAGCGCAGCTCTCAAACAATTACGCCTAAAGGGAATTCAGGTAGTAGCCTACCTGGACGACTGGCTGGTGTGGGCAGCAATCGATACCGAATGCTTACTAGCTTCCAGTCAGGTGATCCAGTTCCTAGAGTACCTAGGCTTCAAGATCAACAGAAAAAAGTCTCGACTTTCTCCATCCCAAAAGTTCCAGTGGCTGGGAATCCACTGGGACCTTTTGTCACACTGTTTCTCCATCCCGACGAAGAAAAGGAAGGAGATAGCGGGCTCTGTCAAGAGACTTCTAGATTCCGAAAGGATATCAATGACGCGAACAGGAGAGGGTACTAGGCTCTCTCCAGTTTGCTTCGGTGACAGACCCAGTGCTAAGAGCACAGCTAAAGGATGCAACCGGAGTTTGGAGAAGGTATGCATCAAACGCGCGAAGAGATCTGAGAAGACCAGTGCCGCCTCGGCTACGTACTCTTCTCAGGCCTTGGTCCCAAGCCAGACATCTAAAGAAGTCGGTTCTTCTTCAGCCACCTCCCCCCTCGATGACGATTCACTCAGACGCCTCGAAAGGAGGGATGGGGAGGTCACTCTCATCGGAAAAAAGTCCAGGGGACTTGGTCCAAGCTATTCAGGACCTTTCACATAAACTTTCTAGAAGCTATGGCAGTGCTCCTTACCTTAAAGAAAGTCTCCCCGCGTCACTCGATCCACATAATATTGGTGATGGACAGCGAGGTGGTTGTGAGATGCTTGAATCGACAAGGGTCGAGGTCACCACCTCTCAACCAGGTGATGTTAGCCATTTTCCGATTGGCGGATAAGAAGAAGTGGTACCTGTCGGCAGTTCACCTTCAAGGAGTCCGCAACGTGACAGCGGACGCTCTATCCAGGTTCACACCGATAGAGTCGGAATGGTCCTTAGACGCAGGATCATTCTCCTTCATTCTGAATCAAGTCCCAGAACTGCAGATAGACGTCTTTGCGACGAAAGACAACAAGAAGTTGCCCCTGTACGTGTCCCCGTACGAGGACCCCTTAGCGGAAGCAGTGGACGCGATGTCCCTCGACTGGAACAGATAGTCCAGGATTTATCTGTTCCCCCCCTCACAACCTTCTGTTGAGGGTCCTCAACAAACTGAGATCCTTCAAGGGGGTAGCGGCAATAGTGGCCCACAAGTGCCCGAACAGCATGTGGTTCCCCTTGGCGTTGGAACTACAGCTGAAGTTTGTGCCGCTACCACATCCAGTTCTGACCCAGCGAGTCCAGAAGTCGACTGTCTGCGCTTCATTACAGAAAACCCGGACCCTGCAGCTCATGATTTTCTCGCCCTTGCGGTGAGAAAGCGTTTCGGGATTTCGAAAGCCAGCATAGACTTCCTAGAGGAATATAAGTGCAAATCGACTAGAAGGCAATATGAGTCATCTTGGAGAAAATGGGTGGCCTTTGTAAAGGCAAAGAATCCGCAGGAGATCTCAACAGACTTCTGCTTATCTTTCTTCATCCACCTCCATGGTCAAGGGTTGGCAGCTAACACGATTTCAGTGTGTAAATCTGCTTTGATGAGACCCATTTTATTTGCCTTCCAGATCGACCTAGGTAACGAGATCTTTAATAAAGTTCCGAAAGCCTGTGCTAGGCTCAGACCTTCAGCACCTCCAAAGCCCATCTCATGGTCTTTAGACAAAGTTCTTCATTTCGCCTCCCTGTTGAGCAATGAAGAATGTGCGTTAAAGGATTTGACACAAAAATTTATTTTCCTATTTGCACTCGCGTCCGGGGCCAGGGTTAGTGAGATCGTAGCCCTCTCGAGAGAGGCAGGTCGTGTTCAGTTCCTGGATGGGGGGGAACTGAACCTGTTTCCGGATCCTACGTTT
Source organism: Palaemon carinicauda (assembly GCF_036898095.1). Classification (NCBI taxonomy): domain Eukaryota; kingdom Metazoa; phylum Arthropoda; class Malacostraca; order Decapoda; family Palaemonidae; genus Palaemon; species Palaemon carinicauda. The sequence goes on along the minus strand of NC_090741.1, from coordinate 92,950,626 downwards.
CTCGCCAAGAATGAGTTACCCACCAACAGGTGGGGTCCCTGGAGAATCTGCCCTCTGAAAGAAGATGCATCTCTATGTCCAGTAGAATGCCTAAAGGTCTATCTTCGTAGAAATTCAGACTTCAACGGTGGTCAACTATTCAGGGGAGAAACATCAGGCTTAAATTTATCTCTGAATCAACTCAGAGCCAAAATCACATATTTTATTCGCAGAGCGGATCCTGACAGTACACCCGCAGGTCACAATACGAGGAAAGCTGCCTCATCCCTAAATTTCTTTAATTGTATGGATTTTGAACATCTCCGTTCATACACGGGCTGGAAGTCTTCCAGAGTGTTTCTTTCGCCAATATGCGAAGCAAGTAGAGGAACTAAAGAGATCTGTGGTAGCAGTGGGTCGCGTAGTTAACCCTACTGTTTAACTCTGCGAGGAACAGTGGTCTTAATTGGGACGATTAAGTCCAGGGTGAGTGTGTAGGTACATACTGTACTACAAACTAAATGAGGGCACCGAGTGCCCACATAGACTGTTCCTGTTCCAAAGGTGAACCTAGCATAAGTACAGACATGTGTGCCGAGCGTTTTTAACGCTAATGTGATTGATTTGTAATACAGACTTTTATGACTTGATACCTCGGTATCTTAAAAAAGTGGCATTTAATGTTTTTTCTTTCAGATAAACAAGTTCTGTTTACTATCATACTTATGCTTAAAGTTTTGGGTTATCCTCTTTATATATATATATATATATATATATATATATATATATATATATATATATATATATATATATATATATATATATATATATATATATATATATATAATTGTTGTTAACCTGTCTATTTATTGTCTGTCAATAAACTTGTTCTTGAGAATCTTGCGTCTCTTTCACCTGTGTCAATTTATTGGTATAAATGAGCATTTATTCTATGTACCTTATCTGGGATAATTCTAATAGAATTGTTCTGTTATGCAAGCTATGTTGCATTGGTATATGTAGTCCCCTAATGGGAGGACTCCGTCCCATAAAGG
>NC_090741.1:92942092-92944592 GCF_036898095.1 Palaemon carinicauda | reverse complement strand
ATGTTGAGGATAATAGGGAGGCAGATATAATTGCTGTTCCAGGTGTTGAGGTGCCAGTGATGGGATATGAGAATGAGAGAGAGATTACAATAGAGGAAGTGAGGAGAGCACTAGATGAAACGAGAGTAGGAAAAGCATCTGGTATGGATGGTGTGAAAGCTGAGATGTTGAAGGAAGGGGGTGTGACTGTACTTGAATGGTTAGTGAGATTGTTTAATGTGTGTTTTGTGTTGTCAATGATACCAGTAGATTGGGTTTGTGCATGTATTGTACCACTATATAAAGGTAAGGGAGATGTGCATGAGTGTTGTAATTCAAGAGGTATTAGTTTGTTGAGTGTAGTTGGAAAAGTGTATGGTAGAGTATTGATTAATAGGATTAAGGATAAAACAGAGAATGCAATCTTGGAAGTACAGGGTGGTTTTAGAAGAGGTAGGGGTTGTATGAATCAGATTTTTACAGTTAGGCAGATATGCGAGAAATATTTAGCAAAAGGTAAGGAGGTGTATGTTGCGTTTATGGATCTGGAGAAAGCATATGATAGAGTTGATAGGGAAGCAATGTGGAATGTGATGAGGTTATATGGAGTTGGTGGAAGGTTGTTGCAAGCAGTGAAAAGTTTCTACAAAGGTAGTAAAGCATGTGTTAGAATAGGAAATGAAGTGAGTGATTGGTTTCCGGTGAGAGTGGGGCTGAGACAGGGATGTGTGATGTCGCCGTGGTTGTTTGACTTGTATGTTGATGGAGTGGTGAGAGAGGTGAATGCTCGAGTGCTTGGACGAGGATTAAAACTGGTAGGCGAGAATGACCATGAATGGGAGGTAAATCAGTTGTTGTTTGCGGATGATACTGTACTGGTAGCAGACACAGAAGAGAAGCTTGACCGACTAGTGACAGAATTTGGAAGGGTGTGTGAGAGAAGGAAGTTGAGAGTTAATGTGGGTAAGAGTAAGGTTATGAGATGTACGAGAAGGGAAGGTGGTGCAAGGTTGAATGTCATGTTGAATGGAGAGTTACTTGAGGAGGTGGATCAGTTTAAGTACTTGGGGTCTGTTGTTGCAGCAAATGGTGGAGTGGAAGCAGATGTACGTCAGAAGTGAATGAAGGTTGCAAAGTGTTGGGGGCAGTTAAGGGAGTAGTAAAAAATAGAGGGTTGGGCATGAATGTAAAGAGAGTTCTATATGAGAAAGTGATTGTACCAACTGTGATGTATGGATCGGAGTTGTGGGGAATGAAAGTGACGGAGAGACAGAAATTGAATGTGTTTGAGATGAAGTGTCTAAGGAGTATGGCTGGTGTATCACGAGTAGATAGGGTTAGGAACGAAGTGGTGAGGGAGAGAACGGGTGTAAGAAATGAGTTAGCGGCTAGAATGGATATGAATGTGTTGAGGTGGTTTGGCCATGTTGAGAGAATGGAAAATGGTTGTCTGCTAAAGAAGGTGATGAATGCAAGAGTTGATGGGAGAAGTACAAGAGGAAGGCCAAGGTTTGGGTGGATGGATGGTGTGAAAATAGCTCTGGGTGATAGGAGGATAGATGGGAGAGAGGCAAGAGAGCGTGCTAGAAATAGGAATGAATGGAGAGCGATTGTGACGCAGTTCCAGTAGGCCCTGCTGCTTCCTCCGGTGCCTTAGATGACCGCGGAGGTAGCAGCAGTAGGGGATTCAGCATTATGAAGCTTCATCTGTGGTGGAAATGTGGGAGGTTGGGCTGTGGCACCCTAGCAGTACCAGCTGAACTCGGTTGAGTCCCTGGTTAGGCTGAAGGAACGTAGAGAGTAGAGGTCCCCTTTTTTGTTTTGTTTCATTGTTGGTGTCGGCTACCCCCCAAAATTGGGGGAAGTGCCTGGGTATATGTATATATGTATGTATGAATTTACAAATAAGTAAACCTTTCTAATAAGACAGATTTTTCCTATATATAATGGGTTATGCAAAATAATATTATGCTCAATGCCTCTATAATAATGATAAATATAATGATATGATGAAGATTGGTGATCATAATATTGAATAATAAATATTATTCTTATTATCATAAGATTACACACACGCATATACGTTTAAAAGAAGAAGATGTGATCAACTGCATTTAAATTATTTCTAAAGAATCTAAAAAAAATCCTATTTTATAAATTATCATTATCATTACTTCCATTATCATAATATTATTACCCATGTACATGCATATGAATAAAAAAATGTATAAACTAGATTAAAAGTATTTTTTTTTATCTACGAAAATTTTTATTACATAATAAAAATATAACCTACTTTTACCAAAATTACTTTTTACAACATAAATATCATGTAATGCTCCACCAAGACTTTTAGAGGACCAAGTACCCGCTTCCCTTTAAGCCGATAAATATATGGCTAATCATATGGCCCAAGGGAGTTATCTAAGAACCTCAATTAGCCTAAGAAAATAATTTCATTTATTACTGTTGATTTTTTAGACATTCTAAGGGACCGAGAGAGAGGGTGAGCTATTAAAGT
>NC_090741.1:92929592-92934592 GCF_036898095.1 Palaemon carinicauda | reverse complement strand
GCAGCAGGACATAAAGGCTGCTTTGAGGGTGTGATGAAAACGTTCAGCTATGCCAATAGCATAGTTGAAGGCAGTTGTCTGATGTAGGGTGATGCCCATGAGATTTGCTATGATATCCACGACTGAGAGGTGAAAGTGGTACCCCTGTCAGAAGTAATATGCTAATGGATACCATATCTCGCTTTCCACCATGAGTAAGGCAGCTGTACATAAGGAGAGCCTTGCAGTTTCCATGTGAAAGACTTCAGGGCAACAAGTGTAGTTGCTGATTTAGGTAAAAAGGTAACGATGTCCTTGTGATGGTGGTAGGGGACAATGCACATATTGAATAAAGGTGACCACTCTTGAATCTGTAAGTTGGTGACCCAATCCTTAGCCTCCTTAGTAATGCCGTGCAAAATGAGCTTCATCAATAGTAACTGTGTAGTAGATTGGCACAAATTGGCACATGGGATGTGTAAGGCCATGAATGAAATCAAATAAATGTTGGTGAATGGGAGCAGGTATCCATGGTCGTGGTCTAACGGTACTGACTTCAAAGAGGAGCCTGGTATTAGTGTAGTTAAAGATGATGTCTTCCCAATGTCGGGACATGCAGGATGTCCTATATGTAAGGCACTCTGGCTCTTTTTTTATTGGGGTTCTGCCCCGGTGTCGTAATCCAATCTTAAGTGAATGGCAACCAAAGACAGGGCATTGAAAATGGGATTCATTTTCCAGGGACATGTTAAAGAGTAAAATTGTATTCAGCCACGGCAGAGAGATGTCATCGTTGCAGGTCGACCAGGTGTTAGACTGGAGTAATGGCGTACGCTAGGGGCATATGATCCATGTGAATGAACAAAGGCGTACCTTCCAAGAAGTGGCAAAAGTGAGGGACAGCCAAGTGCACCACCAGCATTTCAGAGTCGAAGGAAAAGTTACTAGATTTCCCCTTGCACAGTTTTCTACTGATGAACACCAATGGGCGTGGCAATCTATCAACCACCTACTTGAATACTGCCCCAATAGCAACGTTACTGACTAAGATGAAGAAAATGAGAGATGCACGTGGCATGGGAAATGTCAGAGCAGCAATGGTTGATAGTACATTCTTTGCTTTGCAAAAGGTAGCTTCCTGAAGGGGAAGCACTTAGGGTCTTTTTGGTTACCCTTGACGGAGGTGTGGAAGGGGGATGGGTGGCAGTGTTTTGAAGGTCAAGGGATTGGAAGTGTTCTTACTACTTCAAAAGTGATGTGGTGCCCTAAAAACGATACTTCGCTGGAGCCAAAGTTTCACTTGTCATACTGAACTACAAGGCCATTCTGTTGTAGGTGGTCGAGAATGATGGGTAGGGGATTTTGTCCATGTGACATAGCCAAAAGGAAAGGTCCCCTAAGATGCCAAAAATAACGCAATGAAAAGTGGCCCCAGCATTACGAAAGCAAAAACAGGAGTAATTTAAGGAGTAAGTACCAAAAGGGGGTGGTGAGTGCAGTCTTGGGGATGTCTTCTGGGTTCATATGCACTTGACAATACCCCTTAAGCATATTTTTACATGCCTACGCGACTGTAATCCCCAAAAGGGCACAGGGAGTCATCTTTCTTCAGGAGGATGGGTAAGGACGAGGACTATGGGCTTTAGGCCTTTCGGTAAAAGCCCAATTCTTCCACTTTGGTGAACATTTGTTTAGCTGTTGTCAAAGTCTGACTCAAGAGGCCTTAATCTGTTGAACACTGGGATCTCATCATCTTGATATGGTGATGAATAGCGTGTTTGGCGTCAATCATGATAATTTGGTGAATATCTCGACGGAAAACTTCCAAGTATGACGTGAGGAGGTGAGTGTCGGCATCCGTGGATGCGGTGATGTGGAGAAATATTCAGGGCTGAAAAGGTGTCGATGAGTAAGAGTCTTTGTTGACTAACCAAGAAGTGGAAATGTGAGGGAAAAACTACACCGAGTATTGGCAATGCGATATCAGCAACAAGTAATTTCCAATTATATTTGACGCTTCCAAACAATAATGTAAGGTTTTTGTAACCATGGTGGGTATCATTGATCTGTTGGCTGCTATCAGGCGGACGTCAGCAGGCATAGACAGATGATGTCGTGTCCTAGGGAGTGGCCTTTTCAGAAGAGAATTGCAAGCACTAGTGTCTACCAAAAATCGCATGTCCATGCCTTTATCATTTAAAAAGAAAAGATTAGTGACAAAGGAGATCACTGCCACGAGCAATTGCTTACTTACACGCTTTTTGCGCACTGATAACTGTTTGCACATTTCTTCGCAGCAGCCCTGAATCTGGAATGGAAGAAGCATAATGGGGTTGATGGGCATCAGAAAATGGTTATAGAGGTCGTTAGATGGGGAATAACCAAGTGGTTGGTGGTGGACGTCTTTTGTAGCCACTCCGGCATGTCAAAGGGTAGGTGCCTGTTTTACATCGCATTCATGTCAGCTTCGGTCGATGTTGAATAATTGTCCTCTCCGTCAGGAGTGGCGGCGTTGGTGGAGCCCTTAAAGGTGGTGAAGAGGCTGCCAATAAGGGTGTCGAATTGGGTTTATTAAGTCTTTCACCGGCTAAATATCGGCCTTGTATATGTCAGCACATACAGGTTTGGCTAATAGTCGTACCTAATGGTCATGAAGTAGGTTTACATGACGAGATGAGCTGTCTGCTGCAGGTTGCAGGCAAGTAATATTGGTTATTTTCCTGAGGGCAAGCGAAGCCTTTTGGTTCCCTAACGGTTGTTGAGAGAGGCTGAAAAAGTTCGGCTATACGGGCTGCTAGCAATAGCAAGTACTGGTCATGAAGGTATATATTCAGGGTGTTTTACGCTATTTGGGTGTCCCCTTGCTTGCAAAGCCAATTAGAGATTTCAGGGAAAGTGTCCCGGGTATCTTGAGCGAGTCACACCCATGATGTAGAATGGGAGGGAAACCAGGTGAATGCTTCTGTGCTACTAAGTCCTGTAGTTTCTTGGGATTGGTGTTGATATTTGAGTCAGGGTCCGAGGACGGCATCATGAATCAGTAAGACACCGCAATGAGGAGAAAGGCGGGAGGGAACTGCTCACTCAGATGATCACCAATGAGAATGAGCAGTTGAGTTGTAATTGAGTGCCGAGGTGAATTCAACTAACTTTATTTCAACAGATACCGAGTAATAAATACCTATTGACATACAAATACCTTTATGACATTTATAGCAACTGTTGAAAGAGAAAATAGAAAACTTTTTTATAAATATGCTAGCTTAATGGAATCGTTTACTATATGTAGGAAAAATATCTGGAGAAAAATAAATACAATACCCAGACCATTGATATGTATTTGTCGAGAAGCGTTAATACGAAATCGTTACAAAATTCTATTTCCGGTTATTAGTTTTATAGGAAAATATATCACGAGGGAAACAAGTTTTATTTCATCTGCCGACATATTTCTTTCACCTACACAGCTGCAAAAAAAAACGTAGTAATGTTATGTCACGATGAAAGTGCCGATATGAAAGCCTTTCATGTGAATTCTAAAATAAACAATTACAATAACAGTATTCTGGTTTCGTAAACAGCTCATTTTTCTCTCTACAACGATAAAGGAGAAACACTACACTGAACGAGGTCAGCATTTTTATCTGGTGCATTTGGTATTTCCAGTAAAATATTAATAAGAAAGCAATAACTTTCTTTTCTATGTAAAATGTGAGAGAGAGAGAGAGAGAGAGAGAGAGAGGAGAGAGAGAGAGAGAGAGAGAGAGAGAGAGAGAGGCAGTTATTCGGTAGATAAATTCACATAGCGGGAAATAAAAATTTAAATAGAGAAAGATAGACACGAAAAAGAGAGAGAGAGAGACAAGGCAGCACACACATAAGGCAGAGAGAGAGAGAGAGAGAGAGAGAGAGAGAGAGAGAGAGAGACTGCAGCTGCGTAGAGAAAGTGTTATTTTCACCACATTTTGTAGGGATTATACATTAGAGATCGATCTTTTTGAAATTCGTGATTTTGGTACTAATAAAGTATATCTCTGAATCCTGAAATTTGGGGATTCTCCATTTCATGATATTTTCTCCATATGTACATAAATACACAAATATATTTTAGAGAATGCTTTGTATCTAGATTATCTTATAAACTTTCTCACATTTCATTCTCTCTCTCTCTCTCTCTCTCTCTCTCTCTCTCTCTCTCTCTCTCTCTCTCGTTCTTTTCTTTTCCTTTAAATTGGTAGAAAGGATAAACATCACACAAATTAGTAAACCAAACTAATTTCTTTCAAACTGTTATGGCTTTGCATCATTGGTAATTCCCCGTTAAAAAAAAACTCACTTATACCTTTCATTCGATTGTTTTTTTTTTCTTAATCTTATTTTTAAAGAAAACCTTATTTCAATTACAAGGGAATAATATTCTCCAAATGAAATGGCAATCATCATAATAAATATTGTAAATTTCCTATTAAGAATACTTTTCTCACAAGGCATATTTTTCCTGAATATAACAGGTTTGCAAGAATAACATAAAGTCTAACGTCTATGTAAAAAAAACGATGAAAAATAATAATTTGGGAAATAGTTGTGTTTATATTAATGATAGCTATTATCATTACTATTATCATAATACTATTACCAGCATATATGTATATGATAAATTATGTATCAACTAGATAAAAGGTATCTATGAAAAATAATATCTTATAAAATAAAATATCCTGCTCCAACAAGAATTACTTTTTATAACATAAATATCATGTAATGATTGACCTACACTTTTAGAGACTTAAAGACCCACTTCCCTTTACTCGAAAAACATTGGTCCAGAGAAGTTGTTTAATAACCTCAATAAGCCTAAAAATTACAGTACTTTTACCTTTTACTTTTTATATATTCGAAATGTAAATCTGTCGACAAAAGCAGAATAGAAAAGACATAAAAAAGAGAAAAAAAAATTGTATTAAGAATAACGAAATGTAATCAAAGACGTTGAAATGTATCAAGAAAGGAAGACTTTCTTC
>NC_090741.1:92909592-92924592 GCF_036898095.1 Palaemon carinicauda | reverse complement strand
TTTTCAAAATAATGTCTTATACCTGTATTATAAAAAAATATATTTTATCTGCCGACATATTCTTTTCAGCTCTTCAGTTGCAAAAACGTGGAATGTTATGCCACGATGAAAGTGCCGGACATGAAAGCCTTTCGTGAGAATTCTAAAATAAACAATTTTGACAACAGTATTCTGGGTTTGTGAACAGCTCATGTTTCGCTCTACACTAACATTAAGGAAGGCAAGTATACTGAATGAGGTCACCATTTTATTTGGTGCATATTAGTATATGTCACAACTTATTGAAAATTAAATAACAACATATTCTTTTCAAGGAAAAACAAGATATGTAGAAAGGGAAAGAGAGGGGGCATATAAATACACAAAGAGGGACAGATGCCATATATATAAATACACACAGAACGACAGAAAGAGAGTTATGCACAATAGAAATAGGAAAATAGAGGAAGATAGCTAAGCTGGCAAACACATAAGAAAGAGAGAGAGAGAGAGAGAGAGAGAGAGAGAGAGAGAGAGAGAGAGAGGGGGTAGTTAGGTAGCTTTATTTTCACAACATTTTGTAAGGTCTATATATTGATAATCGACCTCTGAAACTAGTAAAAGCCTTCGACTCTTGTAATTTGAGCTTCCACTGTTTATAATATTCTCTCCGAGAGTTTTATTTCAGTGGTAGAGAATGTCGTATTCAAGACATATTTTCATGGCAAGTTCATATGTAAATTTGAAAAGATTGTTGAAAATCCCTTACAGATTAGGTTAAGACTTTCCTCGCCTGTTATCTCTCTCTCTCTCTATCTCTCTCTCTCTCTCTCTCTCTCTCTCTCTCTCTCTCTCTCTCTGATACAAAAAAAATAAACATAAATTTCCTTCAACTGGATATGGCTTTACATTACTGGTAATCCCCCCTTCAAAACACACCTATCCCTTTCAGTTAACTTTTTAAAACTTAAAGCCAATGATAGAACTATCTTTAAAATAAATCGTATTTAATTCTCGAGGGAATAGCATCCCCTTGTTAATTTTTCCTAAATGTAATGGGTTTTGCAAAATAATATCATGTTCAATGCCTCTATAATAATTTTGAATATAATTATTTGATAAAGAATGATAATAATAATATTGAATAATAACTGTTATTCCTATTATCATAAGATTAGCCACAGGCATGTACGTCTAAAAAAAAAAGAAAAAAAGGGGGGATGAACTATATTTAAATTATTTCCAGAGTATCTATAAAAATCTTATTTCATAAATTATTATTATTATCACTTCCATTATCATACTATCATTACCCACTTACATGAATATGAAAAAAAATATGTATTAGCTAGATTAAAAGTATTTTTTTTTATCTACGAAAAATCATATTACAAAAAAAATAACCTGCTTGTACCAAAATTATCATGCAATGCACTACTAAGACCTTTAGAGGATCAAGTACCCGCTTCCTTTTATGCCTATAAATATATGGCTAATCATATGGCCCAAGGGAGTTATGTAAGAACCTCAATTACCCTAAGAAAATAAACTCATTTTTTACTGTTGATTTTTTAGACATTCTAAGAGACAGAGAAGGTAAGCTCTTAAAGTGAACTAGTTTACTGATTCATCTGCTGGTAGTAGTAGTAGTAGTAGTAGTAGTAGTAGTAGTAGTAGGTAGTAGGTTGGTCAGAGCACTAGCCGCCCATTGAAATACTACCACAGAGAGTTATGGGGTCCTTTGACTGGCCAGACATTACTACATTGGATCCTTCTCTCTGGTTTCAGTTCTTTCTCTTTCCCTATACATACGCCGAATAGTATGGCCTATTATTTACATATTCTCCTCTGTCCTCATACACCGAACTACACTGAGATTACTAAACAATTATTCTTCGCTTAAGGGGTTACCTACTGCACTGTATTTGTTCAGTGGCTACTTTCCTCTTGATAAGTGTAGAAGAGACTCTTTAGCTATGGCAAGCAGCCCTTCTAGGAGAAGGACACTCCAAAATCAAACCATTGTTCTCTAGTCTTGGGTAGTGCCATAGCTTCTGTACCATGGTCTTCCACTTTCTTGGGTTAGAGTTATTTGTCTTGATGGTACACTCTGGCACACGTTCTGATTTCTTTTTCCTCTTGTTTTGTCAAAGTTTTTTATAGTTTATATGGGAAATATTTATTTTAATATTGTTACTCTCCTTAAAATATTTTTGTTTTCCTTATTTACTTTCCTCTTTGGTTTATTTTCCTTATTGGGGCAACTGGACTTATAGCATTCTGCTTTTCCAACTACTGTTGTAGCTTAGCAAATAATAATTATAAGAATAATAATAATAATAATAATAATAATGCAATAATAATAATAGTAGTAGTAGTAATAGTAGTAGTAGTAGTAGTATTAGTAGTAGTAGGAGTAGTAGTAGTAGTAGTAAAACTACAATTATCGCCATCATCCTTATAATGAAAATTATCATCATAATGGGAGGTAATTCCAATACATTTATTATTTTTAGATTTCCATTTTTCAGTTAAAAATATGCACTATTCATCTCATAATAATTGAGTTTGTTTATTCAAATTTCCTCTTATCTAGCCTTTCTCGTCGAATATAGCGGGTGAGATACCGGCTACTTTGTATATAGATGGTACGGTGGTGATTTTGGAAAGTTAGTAATAATTATGCATAACTTATTTACCTCAGGGTGTAACTTATGTGCATTGCAAGAGTACTCAGAGGTAGAGTAACAAAGGGATAGGGCTGTTTATCTCTAAGTCTGGAGGTCTGTTCTCCAGCCGAAGTTGGCGAGTTGGCGATGTTGTTGATCCTAGTTGCGCTTATATGCTTGGTTTTATGCGTGCTCTTTAAAGGAGGGCGTTCTGTCAAAGGTGACAGCTAAGTAGGCTGGGAAAAGGTGATTTTCCAGTTCTTTGTCGCCCCATTAAGTCATTAGCTTTTTATTTCGCCGGTGATTGTACTGGTGGAAAGCACACATCTCTTTATTGCTTGGATTGAAATCGAGGAGCCACTTTTTGTAGTCGGTGAAGATGGTAAGTCAGGGTGCTTGACAGTCTTTCTGCATATACTCTATGTGCCTGCGGAGGTTTTGGTACTCTGGCTGGTCCTTTGTATAAATGTTAGTGTCGTTGGAAGCATTGCCCCTTCTTGAAAGCCCTTGTTCTGGCTCCTCCATTTGCGATTTTCTGACATTGTTACGCCACCTAAACCCACTCCCCAGCTGCATTTTAGATGATTCAAGGCAGCAATTAGTTTTTCTAAGGTGAACTCCTAGGAAGACGCTGTCGCTGTTTTGCATAATACGGTCTATTTTCATCCAATTTGTTTTTACATACTCAGATCTTTGTTGTCCTGGCCTTCTGTTTAGCAGCATTTGGTGTGCTACATGGTTTTGGCTTACGGTACCTAGTCTAGTTTCAGTCTTGTTTTCTGAATTGTGTTTGTTGATGGTTTCCCAGGTGTTTTTGTTTTCTTTGGGTCAGGGAGGGGCTGTTATGGGTCATATCTATTGTAGTTATGTGTTCATGCCAGCATTCTATTTTTTCGTTGTTAATTGAGGCCAATAGTGCCTCTCCAAGTTCTACGGTACTTTCAGCTTAAGGAATTTTATTATGTGTCTCCATGTACGTCATGTACTACTCTTTTTTAATATTTGTCGAGACTTGCAATGTAGCTCTTCTTGCAGCCTCGAGGGATGTTACAATGATACTATCTAAACCAGTGATTGCATTTAGTCATTATAGTTCTTTAGGACTGGGCTGATATTGGATATCGTAATCTCCAGGTCTGACTCAAAGCTTTCCCAATCTGGATCTGGGATTAGATTGTCGTGGTATAAGTACAGATTATTTTTTTGTAGATTATTATTGGTCAGTGTTGTGATTTTGGTAGAGCGTCAGCAATTGAGTTTTCAACACTCTGGGTAATGTCTTAAGGAGGCAAATGCGGAGTATGGATTCTATCTCCAGTGTGAGCTCTGGAAGTATGCTTTATCTTTTGCAAGAGGCCCAGCTCTCGACAGGCTCGCCATTACTGTTTATATGGCTGTAGCCCCAGGATGTAATGTGGTTATTAAATTCACCAATAACATGGCATGCCTTGTTTCCTATTAATGGTATTGTGTTCCCTGCTCCCATGGAGGATTTTCAGCTCACCAATTGCGGTGCCTTTCCTTCCATGAATAGGACTTGCGAGGCATACTATTTGGTTCATGTCAAGTATTCCTGTTGGAACCAGCTCTCCTATGTGTCTCCTGTAGACAAAGTATATAGGCTCATAAAATTGTGAGAAGTTGAAATTAACACGCAACGAATATTAGTCATCAGATGTACAAGCTTTCCCAAGTGTCTTCCACCTTAGGAGTTTGAATAAAGTTATCACTATTAAGAAAGAGATGTAAAGATATCTTGATAATTCATATATATGATTTTTTTTTCGTTGCAGTATTTCTATTTCGTACGTCAAAAGAAAAAAAATGACTTTCCTTTCACCATAAATAATAAAAAAAGGCGAGGAAAGGACAAAATGTGAAGGTTATTTTCGGGAAAACTTAAGGTGTTGAAGGTATTGCATAGTTGAAATTATTTTAAATCATATCCAAATATCTACGTTCTATTTTGAGGTTTCAGTTGAAGTGGCTATCCTGGAGGGTATTTAGTCTTGCATGGTGTATCGGCTCCTCCATGTTGACCAGTTTTTCTGACTTTTTATTATAGTCTATGGGTTTCATCAACTACTTTATTTATAATTCTGAGCATATCGTTTTTGTTATAATTATTGTTAATCAAGTTTTTAAGTATGTCTCTTTTTTATTTATATTAATTTTTATGCTGTCTGGAGACATTGAGGGAAATCCGGGACCAGTAGGTCCTAGATTTTGTCAATGTCGTCTTCTGTATTACAATATTCGTGGTCTTCATGCAAATATCCAAGACCTTACAGTTGTGTCCAGACAGTATGATATTCTTTTGTGCTCAGAAACTTTGGTTTTTAATGTGTGGCACTCATCTGAGTTCCTTTTAACTGGTTTTAAGAAGCCAACAATGTTGAAACGTGATGCCATCCCTAGGGCCAGGGGAATGGCGGTGTATATTAGGACCGAGTACACTGCTTCTCATAACTGCTGCTATCAATGTGGATGTCATGAGATTCAGGTAATAAAAGTTTGTGGCAGGCATAACAACTTTTATTTGTATTCGATCTACCGGAATACAGAAATGGATGATTCTATCTTCGATGGTCTTCTTACCATTATGGCTAAGATAAAATAAGATGTTAGAAAGGCTTCTTTTGTCTTTGTTGGTGATTTTAATGCTCACCATAGGGAGTGGTTGAGTTCTATCTCTCCTACCGATCACCAGGGCTTTAGAGCTTTAGACTTCGCCTCTGAATGAGGCTGTGAGCAAATCATAAATGAAGCTACTCACAGGGCTGGTAATTGCTTGGACCTCGTATACACTGACTCCCCTGGCGTTATAACTAGTAAGGTTGGTTCTCCAGTTGGGACATCTGATCATGCCTTGATTTCATAAGTAGTGAAGACAGAGCAGCCTGTCCCTGATTTATCATACTCTTGTAAAATTTATATAAAATTCCAAGCAGACTGGAATGGGATTTTGCATGATCTTTTCTGCTTGAATTGGTCACAATTATATAGTAGTGTAGATCCTGTTGTCCCTTTGAATGAGAATCTACTCAACATAATTGATAAGCGTATCCCTTCTAGTGTGTTAACGTACCGAGTGAAGGACAAACTGTGGTTCAATGATGATTATAGACGTGCTTATTTGGAGAAGCAGGAGGCCTATCATCTTTGGAAGGGTAACTGATCAGATTTGACCTACAACAACTATTTTTAGCTTCAAGCTTTTGCTAAAAGATTTTATGCCTCAACTGAAAAGGAGTAAAATTTAACCATAAAAGAAACCCATTCTGGTACAACTCAGGAACATAAATGGTTGTCTACCCTTAAATCTGCACTCTTTGGTGTAAATGCAACAGTTCCTCCTTTACTTAAACTAGATGGCTCAGTCACTCACTGTCCAAAGTAAAAGGCAACCAGTTTGGCTAATTTTTTTGCCAGTAAACAGAGTAATGAAAAACTTGAACTTCCTAATTCCTGTTTTCCTGAGGCTAAACTAACTAGTTTAGCTTTTCGATCTCCTGAGATTAAAGCTCTGTTGTTAAACCTTGATGCTTATGGAGGTTTAGACACAAATGGTATTTTTCCTTTGTTTTTTATAAAGGCAGTAGATTTCTTAGCTCCAAAGTTATCTGTTATTTGCGCAAGTTAGCAAGATGAGGAGCTTTTAGCACTTGTTGGAGAATTGGTAATGTTACTCCTCTATGTAAATATGTTTTTGGTAGCTCAAGTCCCACTGATTACCGCCCAATTTCTCTAACTCCCATATTATCTAATCTTTTTGAATGCCATCTGGCAAAACGTCTTCATAGGTTTGCTGAAGGTAATCATCCATTCTCTAGTTTGCAATTCGGTTTTCGTGAAGGCCTTGGAGCATGTGATGTCCTTGTCACAATCTCCAATGCTGTACAGAAATCCCTTGATTATGGTCAGGAAGTTCGTGTGATCAGCCTTGATTTTAGTGCTGCCTTTGACCGTGTTAATCACTAGGCCCTTGTTTTCAAACAGTTGGGAGAGGGTGGGTCGTTTCTTAGCATTATTATTGATTTTTTAAGAAATAGAACTCAAAGAATTGTTGTTGATGGGCACCACAGTGAGTATAGGAATGTGATATCCGGTGTCCCAGAGGGTAGTGTTCTTGGCCCATTACTTTTCATACATGTGGTTTGGCCTTGAAAACAAGCGTGTTGCATATGCAGATGAGGCTACTCTCTTTGCATCAATTCCATCCCCTGAATGTAGGTCTGGGGTTGGTGAATCCCTTAATAGAGATTTAGCTAAAGTTAGTGCATGGTGCAAATTATGGCGTATGAAGTTGAATCCTAACAAAACTCAAAGTTTGAATGCAAGTAAGTCCAGGACGGTGGCTCCTAAAATTCCGGATCTCAGTATTGATAATGTTTGTTTATATTTGTATGACTTAACATTCTAGGTGTGATTCTCGGAAGCATATTCACTTTTGAGAAACACATTAGGTCTGTGTCTTCTTCAATTCCACAAAAAAAATGGCTTATTGAAAAAGTCTTACAAGATTTTCGGTGATCAATCTATTCTGAAGAAGTGTTTTAATTCTTTCCTTCGACCTTGTTTTGAGTGTTGTTCCCCTGTCTGGTGTTCAGCTGCTAATTCCCATCTAAATTTGTTGAACAGAAACTTACGGTCTATTAAATTTGTTATTCCTGATCTAGATATTAATCTTTGGCACAGTCCTTCAATTAGTTCATTATGCATGTTGTATAAGATTTTTCATAACTCTGACCATCCTTTACATTCAAATCTCCCTGGACAATACTATCATGTTCGTGATACTAGGCAAGCAGTTAATTCTAATAGCCAGGCCTTCTCCATCATGAGGCTCAATACTACACAGTATTCTAGAAGTTTTATTCCAGCCGTTACCAAGTTGTGGAATGATCTTCCTAATCGGGTAGTTGAATCAGTAGAACTTTAAAAGTTCGAAGTTGGAGCATGTGTTTTAATGTTGACGAGGCTGACATGAGTCTTTTTATAGTTTATATATGACAAATCCGTTGTTGAGGTTGTTAATAGTTTATACAAGACATATCTGTTCTGACGTTGTTACTGTTTTTAGAATGATTTATTGTTAATTTATTCTCATCATTTATTTATTTCCTTATTTCCTTTCCTCCCTCGGCTATTTTTTCTCTATTGGAATCCTTGGGCTTATATCATCTTGCTTTTCGAACTAGGGTTATAGCTTTGCTAATAATAATAATGATATTAATAATGAGTGAAAAGAATGTTTAAACTTTAAATTTATCATAAGAGAAGAGAGAGAGAGAGAGAGAGAGAGAGAGAGAGAGAGAGAGACAGAGAGAACACTTTTAACGAATATCAAAATACGTTCACAGGACGATGTGAACTATATCGATTTGCAGAATCTTTCAATGAAGTCGGTGGATCTGGTTTCCCTGACGGAAACTGATACTTTATCAAAGCCTAAAGCTTCAGGAGGCAGTGAAAGATAAAACCTTGACTTCAAAGATATTATATATATATATATATATATGTATATATATATATTATATATTACATATATATATATATAAATTATATATATATATATATATATATTATATATATATATATGTATATATATATATATATATATATGTATATATATATATATATATACATTATATACATATATATATATATATATATATGTATATATATATATATATATATATACATTATATATAATATATATATATATATGTCCCATGTCAAAGGATAATGAGACACCGAAACATTGGTTTTTATTCACTTTATTAAAAAAGGTGTGTGTAATACACTTTACACAGCCTGATTACTCTCAGATGAGTACCTTGTTCTAATGATCACTCAAGTGGGACTGCTTAACCCCTGGCAAGTAAAATGTCAATATGCCGAATTGTTATATTTGGTGGAATTCTCCACTGTGATGGAATATACCATCACCCATAGGATTATCACACATCTTATGAGACTTGGCACATGTCACTTATAAAAGAGTTCAGTGATCTCGCCTACAATTTGTAACAGTCAAAGTACTCTTAAAAAGGCCATTCATCTCACTGCATAGAACAAATACTTATGCATATTTTTCATACAAGGATTAGGACATTACTACCCCCACCAAGCTCCTCACTCCGGGAGGAGGTGCTCACTCACCCTCTCTACTCTATGATATATGGAAGCCACTCCGACCCGGAATATGGCATGGGATGTACTAGACAAAAATGCAACATAAAATATATACATAGAAATCACCCCAAAAAACAGACATCTTCCACAAAAAAAAAAATGATTATTGTATTTAAAAATGTACAAAATATATGAAATAATTTCACTCATTTCTTCTTATGAGCTCTGCAATTACAGTACAGAATACCCAAAGTGAAAAAAAAATCATATCAATATCGGTATTATACAACCTTATTAATAACCTCTCTCTGGTTGCGGGCAATACGGACTTTTTGGGCGGGATAGGGTAGGAATAGATATTTCTTCATCCCTCGATTTTACTTGTCCGGGTTTACGGCACAATTTCGCAACACAACTCACCACCACCGTTTCGCCATTTTTAAAATCACTACTACATTTGCACTTGGAACTATCAATCGGTGGCCACTAACCTTTTTCCCGAGAAAATCATGCAGTTTCCCGCCCTTCCATTATAATTGTAAGTATAAGGCATTCACATCTACCCTTTCTCTAACACTGTCTTGACTCGAGGCTGAACTTTAATCCCGTAGCCACTTGAGCTTCGGGAACCACCCCGGCCCCAGCAACCAGGAATCATATAAAGACATGCATAATACAGCATCCAACTGACGGATCATATCTGAACTATTTAGCCTCTCTCTGATTGTTTTTAGGTTCACTCAGCAGTATGTCATACGTATTGCTACAATCAGCAAAATTACCAGACTTTACTTATACATTAAGCACCAACCTAACAACACATTATTATTAAGTTTATTTAGAACACTTCAAAAGAAGAAATGAGGTCTGTTCATACAGCAACAACAGCAGTAAATACAATTTCCTACTCATCAACTCGAGGAATGTCCTGTATGCAGAGTTAAGGAGTACGGTACTACCTCTTCAGGCACCACACGTATGTTTGCCTGATGATGTTCAGACACTCCGCCATTAAAAATGCTCATTGAATATGCAGCCCAGAGACTATATAATAATCTCCCACGAAACATTCGAATGATTGAAGACATTAAGGCTTTCAAGAGGAAACTGGAGGTGATATGAAATATTAAATGATCTGAACGAACAAGGGGAAACGACAGTGTAGAGAATGGGGTTCCCCTCCTGTATGGGACCGGAAAAGAAGCCATCAAAGTAAAGTAAAGTAAAGTAGATTTAACCGTCTCTACTCGGTACAAAAATAAATACGCTGGATCTAGTTTGTGTTTCCTAAGTTGTCTATACACATAATCACCCACAAATACTTTTACCGGTGCAGATATGAACAGACCATCATACTTTGAGCTGTGCTTTTCATTAGCTTTTTTTGAAAACATTTCAGTGGTGTTTATTACCCTCCTTAAGATATTTAGTAAATAGACACGCCATTGCTCAGTTGAATAATTTGGAAACTGTTGCGAATTAATGAGGACCGTATTCAGTAACACAGGATCCTGTCCATACACTAAAAAGAAAGGCGTGTCCCTGAGCGAAGCATTATATGCAATGTTCAAAGCTAGTACAGCTGTAGGAAGCATGGCGTGCTAATGAAGAGGGTCATCAGGTAGCAAGTAACGTAACATTTGCACCACTTACCTATTATGCGATTCCTATATACATTCACTGAAAGTGTTCAATTTTCACCAAGTCCGTGACCGATTTCACCACCTTATTTATAGACTACAGACCATTATCACTTATCATTATTTTCGGGCAACTAAACCTAGTAATGGAATAGCACAGTGCCTGGGATAATAAATTTGCTAATTTATCCAACATTGCGTAAGTATAAGTGTAACGAGTAAATTCATCCACAAATACATATAAAAACTTATGTTGAGTTATACCAGTAGGAAATGGTCCTACCATATCCCTGTACATACTATAAAATTTAAAAGGAATCACAGCACACTTTGTGTTTTTATGTTTTTGAAACAGTTACAATTATGAAAAAAATTTATATAATTGTCTATAGGTTTTTTTCATTCCTAGCCAAAAGAAGGATTCTCGTGCTCTCCATGATGTTCTATAAATCCCTAAATGCTAAGCATACGGACTTACATATACAATGTGGATGGGTCGATTAATTAAAGAGGGAGGAAGAATTACGCACGATTTAAATATCTATTGAATTCACAACAACAGAAATTTCTTTTTAGGTTGTAGGTTAAAATAAAAGAAAAATAATTAAAACATTAATTCCACCAAAATAATTTCAAAATAATTTCCATGCAACACAAATAATGAGAATATAACGTCTTTCACACTTCGCTCGATGAGGAAACAAATGGAATTGGAATAGCATTACTTCTATGAGAAAAAAAGATGCATTTATTAATTGATTTGGCTTCCTACTCTGAAAAAGTATCATAATCTTTAATTGTAATATTTTCCTTTTCATTCGCTTCGATGTGAGACTTGGAAGGCAAACTTATTCTTGTAATAATTCATATTAAAAGAATTAAGATTGAATATTTATACATACACACGCACACACACATGCATATATTGTATATATATATATATATATATATAAACATATATATATATATATATATAGATATATATATACATGTATATATATATATATATATACATGTATATATATATACACACGCACATATATATATATATATATATATGTATATATACATACATATATATATATATATATATATGTGTGTATGAATGTATATATATATATATATATATATAAATATATATATATATATATATATATATAAATATATATATATATAATTTCAATAGAGAGAGAGAGAGAGAGAGAGAGAGAGAGAGAGAGATCCGCGATATGCATTTTAACCAAGCAAAGATCATGATTTAAGATTGCTAAGAATTCTACCACTCTGACTATAAACACATGGTTTTAAATACAACCCATCCTCTTTTATATATGATATATGTAAATTTCTTATGACAACATTGGTATTAGTTTAATTAAAGGATGCAAAGTAAATATTGCACTTAGAAATAAGGAATTCATATAATAACGTACTTGTTAACACCATTCTTTGAAGGAGTAGAAGAGATTGTTTTAAATGAACTAGAAGTTACTAGACTAAATAAATTTTATATATATATTGACGTCACGGTATATCTGGATAATACAACAGATGCAGCCGTTTCTAGTCCACTGCAGGGCAAAACCCCCAGACATATCTTTATTAAGGTCAGGGGTTTGTCCATTCATTCAACTTGCTAGCCCTTGAAGAGGGCTATAAGACTATAGTATAATCAATAATAGCAAACTAACCTAGTAACCATCATTAAGGTATCCCCACTCAAAAGGGGATATATATATATATATATATGTGTGTGTGTATATATACATATATATATATATATATATGTGTGTGTGTGTATATGTACATATATATATATATATATATGTGTGTGTGTGTGTGTGTGTATATATACATTTATATATATATATATATATATATACATATATATTAGTGGTGGCTTGGTAGTGTCATTGCGCAGGAAAATGTGTTGGTGTTCCAGAGTGCAAATCTGTCAGTATATATTCCTTAGCTGAGGGCTTGTGGGTCTGGCAGCCTTAAGTAAATTTTACCACAGCCTAAAATGAGATCTGGAGATTGTTAGAGGAGACTGCAGAAGGAAAAAATTTCGTGAGGACTAACAACAAGTCCCAATGCACCTTCCAGTAGGACATAAAAGCTGCTTCGAGGGTTTGATGAAAGCTTTCAACTATGCCCTTAGCATCGTTGAAGGCAGTTGTCTGATGTAGAGTGATGCCCATGAGTTTTGCTAATGATATCCACAACTAAGAAGTGAAAGTGGTACCCCTGTCAGAAGTAATATGCTAACCGATACCAAATCTCACTTTCCACCCTGAGTGAGGCAGGTGTACATGAGGAGAGAACCTTGCAGTTTCCATGGGAATGACTTCAGGGAAACGAGTGGAGTTGCTGATGTAGGTAAAAAGGTAACGATTTCATTGTGATGGTGGTAGGACACAATGCTCAGATTGAATAAAGGTGACCACTCTTGAATCTGTAAGTTGGTGACCCAGTCCTTAGCCTCCTTAATAATGCCGTGCAAAAGGAGCTTCATCAATAATAACTGTGTAGTAGATTGGCACATGGAATGTGAAAGGCCATGAATGAAATCAAATAAATGCTGGTGATTGGGAGCAGGTATCCACGGTCGTGGTCTAACGGTACAGACTTCAAAGAGGAGCCTGGTATTGGTGTAGTCAAAGGTGACGTCTTCCCAATGTCGGGACGTGTAGGATGTCCTATATGTAAGGCACTCTTGCTCTTCTCGTTGGGGCTCTGCCAGGGTGTTGTCATCCAATCTCAGGTGAATAACAACCAATGACAGGGCATCGACAAAGGGAATTATTTTCCAGGGACGTGTTACAGAGTAAAATTGTATTCAGCCACGGCAGAGATATGTCATCGTTACCGGTGGACCAGGTGTTAGACTGGAGTGAAGGAGTACACCAGAGGTATGTAATCTGTACGAATGAACAAAGGCGAACCTTCCAAGAAGTAGCGAAAGTGAGGGACAGCTAAGTGTAACACCAGCATTTCCCAGTCGAAGGTAAAGTTACTGGATCTCCCCTTGCACAGTTTTCTACTGATGAAGATCAATGGGCGTGGAAATCTATCAACCACCTGGTTGAGTATTGCCCCAATAGCAACGTCACTGACTAAGATGGAGAAAAGGAGAGGTGCATGTGGCATGGCAAATGTCAGAGCAGCAATGGTTGATAGTACATTCTTTGCTTTGCAGAAGGTCACTTCCTGAAGAGGAACCACTCAAGGTCTTTTGTGTTACCTTTGAGGGAAGTGTGGAAGGAGGCAGGAGTGACAGTATATTGACGGTCATGGGAATGGAGAAGTGTTCTTACTACTTCAAAAGTGATGTGGTGCCCTAAAAACGATACTCCGTTGGCGCCAAATGTTCACTTGTCATACTGAACTACAAGGCCATTCTGTTGTAGGCGGTCGAGAATGATGGGTAGGGGATTTTGTCCACGTGACATACCCAAAAAGAGAGGTCCCCTAAGATGCCATAAATAACGCAATGAAAAGTGTCCCCAACATTACGAAGGCGAAAACAGGAGTAATTGAAGGAGTGTGTACCGAAAGGGGTGGTGAGTGCAGTCTTTGGGATGTGTTCTGGGTTCATATGCACTTGACAATACCCCTTAAGCATGTTTCTACATGCTCAGGCGACTGTAATCCCCACAATGGCACAGGGAGTCATTTTCTTCAGGACGATGGGTAAGGGTGAGGACTATGGGTTTTAGGCCTTTCGGTAAAAGATCAATTCTTCCTCTTTGGTGAACATTTGTTTAGCGGCTGTCAAACAGTGTGACGCAAGATGCATAATATGTTGAACACTGGGACCTCATCATCTTCATATGGTGGTAAATAACGTGTTTGGCGGCAATCGTGACAGTTTGGTGAATATCCTGACGGAAAACTTCCATGTATGACGTGAGGAGGTGGGTATCGGCATCCGTGGATGTGGTGATGTGGAAAAAAAAGTAGGGCTAAAGAGGTGTCAACGAGTAAGAGTCTGTGTTGACTAACCAAGAAGTGGAAATGTGATAGGAAAACCGCACCGAGTATTGGCAATGTGATATCAGCAACAAGTAATTTCTAATTATATTTGACACTTCCAAACAATAATATAAGGTTGCTGTAAACATGGTGGATATCATTGATCTGTTTGCAGCTATCAGGCGGACGTCAGCAGGCATAGACAGACGATGTCATGTCCTAGGGAGTGGCCTTTTGAGAAGAGAATAGCAAGCACCCGTGTCTACCAAAAATCGCATGTCCATGACTTTATCACGTAAAAAGAAAAGATAAGTGACAGTGGAGGTCACTGCCACAAGCAGGGGCTTACTTGCACACTTTTTGCGCACTGGCAACTGTTCGCACATTTCTTTGCAGCAGCCCCAAATCTGGAATGGTAGAAGCATAAAGGGGCTGATAGGCATCAGAAATTGTTTATAGAGGTCGTTAGATGGGGAGTAACCAAGTGGTAGGTGGTGGATGTCTGTTGTTGCCACTACGGCATGTCACAGGGTAGGTGCCTGTTTTACTACGCATTCATGTCAACTTCGGTCGATGTTGAATAGTTGTCCTCTCCGTCA
>NC_090741.1:92899592-92904592 GCF_036898095.1 Palaemon carinicauda | reverse complement strand
TGTACTACGTACACCGGTACTAGTGCCATCTGTATAATTCCACAACTGGGATTTTGAACAGAGCTAGTGTCACCATGGTAACACTTGATCAAAGGAGGTCACACCCTAAGAGGGATGACCTCTTCTCCTTTTAATTGACAGGCCCAGTCAATTAGCTGTTCATCATAGAATTAGACGGCGGGTTAAGTATTCTACTCGACGTCACCCCATACTGCTTCAGATCATGGACTTGCTTAGCATAGTGTTTGTAGAACACTGTGGATGATTCTCACCCAGTATATGTGCGAGGACATTTGAAGTCCACACCATTGACTGTCTATAACTGTAATAAGGGGGCAGATTTTAATACACTACCTGCCGCCACTACATAGTGTTTCAGTTCATGCACCTGTTACGCATATTGTTTGTAAAACACTCTGGATGATTTCCATCCAGCGTATGAACGAAGACGCTCAAAGTCCATATACTGAAAGAAGTTCAGTGATGAAGCAATCTTTCTCGGATCATGACATGCGGGAGTACTGTCAGGATCCGCTCTATTAATAAAGTAGGTGAGCTTCGCCCTCAGTTGTTTTAGGGCTAAATTTGATCAAGAGGTTTCTCCTTTAAAGAGCTGTACTCCCCTGAAGTATGAAGTTCTGGGAAGATAGACCTTTAGACACTCTACTGGACATAGAGAGACATCTTCCTTCAGAGGGCAGATTCTCCAGGGACCCCACCTTTTAGCGGGTAGCTCATTCTTAGCGAGAAAGGATGGATCAGGAAAGAGATTCAGTTCTCCTGTTTCTGCGAACTGAATGTGGTCCTCATCCCTAGAAAGGGCCACTATTTCACTAGCTCTAGCCCCTGAGGCTATAGCGAACAGAAAAATAACCTTTTCGATTAGATCTTTAAGCGAACATTCTTCATTGTTCAGGGATAAGGCATAATGTAGGACCTTGTCCAAAGACCAAGAGATTGACTTTGGTGGTGCAGCAGGCCTAAGCCTCGCACATGCCTTCGGGATCTTATTAAAGATCT
This sequence comes from Palaemon carinicauda, assembly GCF_036898095.1. NCBI lineage: Eukaryota > Metazoa > Arthropoda > Malacostraca > Decapoda > Palaemonidae > Palaemon > Palaemon carinicauda. Next base: position 92,903,572 of record NC_090741.1, on the reverse strand, counting down.
CATTCGGCAAGTCTACTTGAAAGGCATATAAAAGAGGTCTAGTCAAGGGTGACTTGCACATAGTTATCGTGTTGGCCGCCAAACCCTGGTTATGAAGATGGATAAAGAAGGACATGCAGAAGTTCATTGAAATCTCTCTCGGTCCTTTTGCTTTTACGAAAGCAACCCACTTTTTCCATGATGACTCATATTGTATTCTAGTTGACTTAGACTTGTATTCCTCTAAGAATTCTATGTTGCCTTTTGAGATCCCAAATCTTTTCTTAACCGCTAGGGCAAGAAAATCATGCAATGAAGGGTTTGGGTTCTCTATAATAAACAAAAGGCAATTAATCTTTGAACCTTTTGGAGTTGTCCAGCCTGGAAGGATCTCAGCATGTTGAGGACTCTCAGCAGGTAATTGGATGGGATGAACTGGAAATCCTAAGTCTATCCCTTCCATTTCAGAGACATGATGTTTATCATTTAAATTAGAGGATCCTCGTAGGGGGCTACATATCACAGTAGTTCCTTGACAGCGCTCGTAATGTTGAGGTAGGATTGTAGTTCGGGGACTTGTTCCCATCTGGGAGAAAATAGGTCTGCGTCCGTGGACCATTCTAATTCTATCGGCCTGAGCCTGAGTAGAGCATCCACTATCACATTGCGGATTGGTTGCATGTGAACTGCTGACGGGTGCCATCTCTTTAGGTAAGTGATGGCTAACTACAATTAAACTGTATTAGACGTTTCTTAGCATCGTCAATTGCAGCGTCTCGTTATCGCTTCGGAGTCCCAGATCAGCTGTAGACAATCTGATCTGCTTAGAGAGAGTTTCCCTACTCATGACTGGACCAACATGGTCTTGGGATTTTCGGGCTTTGACCTTTGTTAGGGAAGCGATTAAGGAAGGATTGCTATCGGTCTTTTTAGGCCTCTTCGAGTATTTGATGCTTATTTTCTCCAGGTTCCCAGCGCTTCTTGCAGCCATGCTCTTAGCACAGGGCCTGCCTTTATTGCAAAATGGAGAGAGAACAGGGTTCCTCCCAGTTCTCATTTTGGGAATCTGAAATTTATCTTTCATCCACGATGTTCCGGTTACCGAATCATTTCTTCGGATGTTCATAGACCAGCCACCTTGGGTGCTACCCACCACAGCCTCTTGTCCAGGAACATTGTTGCCTGAACCTTTCTTAGGCTAAAATATTGCATGACTGTGTCTGCCAATTTTATGAAGGCAGCTAGGACTCTGTCTAGTCTGACGAGTATCTTTCCTAGGAAGTGCTTTACTTTGTGTAACCTGAATCCTAGATGTGAGGGGAAAGGGTGATTGACTGGAAGCTGCCGATAGACGACTTTCAGGTCTGGTAAGACTATACGCACCCTTTTTTGCAGCAGGGTCCTTATGTTCAGGACGATAAACCTCCTGGACTCGTTGTTTTATTTGGACTTGTTGAGTGCCGATAAGTCCTGAATGACTGAATTTTCTTGAGTCCTTCTCGAACACACGAAACGGCCTTCCCTGGAATTCGGTTGACTAAAGTTTCCTTACCACCTGTATGGTCTAGAGCTCTCAGGTAAACTCCTCCAGGAGGGTTTTGGATAATCGGAGGAGTAGAGGAAATAGGGGTAGAGATACCTCCACCTCTCAACTTAGTCCCATCTTGATTAGGCCATGGACCCAAGGATCGAAGGTCCAGTGATCCTAAAGGAGTCTCCCTCCTACTAGAAGCATTTCTATGCTTCGACTGATCAGTAGGAATCTCTTTTCGACCATCTGTTTGTGACATCCCGGTCACTACAAGTGTGGATCGTTGTTGAACCGCTCGAAATGGATGTCCAGACATATCAATCTTCCTTTTAGGTTGGGGACCCACAACCTTAGAAGATTCTCTTTTTGAAGGGATTCCCAACTTTTGAAGAAGTCCTACTTTCTCCATGGAGGCGTTCTTAATCACTTCCTTGACTACCTCGTCTGGAAAGAGGTCTTTACCCCAGATGTTGGAAAATATTAGCTTTCTTGTATCGTGTTTCGCTATTGCGTTAGCTAACACAAACTCCCTACATGTTCTTCAAGCGTTTATAAAGGCAAAAAGGTCTTTTACCACAGTAGCCATATGTATTTTGGCTAAAACCTTAAGCATGTCTGGGGTATCTTGATGAGCCGAACAGAACTCTATGTAGTTCTGTAGAGATAAGGAGGCTGCAAGTCTCTCCTTTGTTTCTTGTTCGTCCCGTAAGAGAAACTCAGATAATTTTGGAAGATTTTTCTTAAATTGTCGACAGGCGACATCCGTGTCAAGTCTTCCTACTGAAAAGGTGAAATGGGCCTCCTTCCAGTTCTTCTCCTGTCTGGGAAATGCTAGTGACAGAGGCTCGCACTCATTGAGTGTAGGACACGGTTTACATGTCTCTATAGCCTCAGTGACATATTTGAAAGCCTTCTCCGTAAAGGGGAATGAAATTGAAACAGGAGCAAGAAAGGAAGAGTGCTTGTTATACAGTGTGGATACCTTCGACAGCGAGTAACCCGCCTTATCTATGCTGCTTGATAGGATAGCCTGTGCTTTATCATTGTCGAAAATCAAAACCTCCTTCGATTCCGTTCCTTTTCTGATGTTGGTTCATCCTTCAGTCTAATGAAACAGTTCGGGAAAGCGTCAAAGCTTGGCCAGAACTGGATTTTATCCAAAGGAACAGCACCCATCTTCTCCGAGATGTAGAGTTTGCCGTTTAAAATCGGCATTAGCTCCGCAAACCTTCAGGGATTGGTTGTGGAGCATGTCAGAAGGTCTTGATCTACGAGTCTTTTGTACGAACCTTTAGGAGCGACAAGTGGAGCTTTACGAAGCTCTACCTTGCATTTCGCTTCCTGCTTTGTGCTCTGTTTGCACAAATTTTCTACTAGATTCTTGACTTGGGCCCATAACTGGTTCATTCCATCTTAAAGAGGGATAGAAGGCGGAGATACCGATGTCGTTGGGTCATGAGCCTGTTGGGACGGAGACAATTCCAACCCGACATTCTCCCCTTCTTCCCGTGGGCGCTTTTTGCCTCCTTCCCGGAGGATATCTGGCCATTCGGAAATGTACCTAGTGTCTGGGGTACAACTATTTCCTTACTCGTTGTTGGAAATAGTAACCTACGTATCTTGTCAGTAGGCAGGTAAGGTCCCAAAGAGATTCTCTGAAAGCCTCTCACCCAGATGCATAGTTTGAAATGACCTGCATCCCTAGTCTCCACCAACTTGTGATTCTTGAAACCTTCGTACAATAGGGCCCGACATACTTTGCAGGCCTGCGGATTCCAATACTGCAGGTGTTCAGAAATAATATTGCAGGGGCCATGAAACCTGCAAGCGTTATGTCCGTAAAAACACTTACTCTTAGTTTTGCAGAACACTTCAACACATGACATCTGGCGTTCCTCCTGTAAAGAAAGGAAAACAGAATGAGTATATGATTGATTATCTCACTGATAACCAATAAATCAAAAGTCATATCTTAACAGAATAGCTTAGGATAGCAAGCTATAAAGGGGTAGTAGGACACATATATTTGTGTATCCCTTGTAAGCAAATGCTGGTACCTCCCCTCCGTAATAAGTGATAGGAATTTCCTTTTCGAAGAAATTCCAACTAAGAAAGGGGTTTTCTAACCCCTAGGGATAGGGAAATGTATACTTCACTGTCCCTTTCATACTAAATACTGTGGGGTACAGAAGACTGATTTCTCAGTCAGCTTAACGAAGAAACACTATTCCTTCAATGTAAGAGCGTCTGCAGCATAAGCTCATATGAGCATAACCAAGATAAGCTAGAAATAGTTACTGTATACGCATACTGTAGTTTTCTATTTGCAATATGCATTATATTGCAATATACTGGCTACTGTATAATTATATATAGTATGGAAAGGAAAGAAATATATTTGTATATATCCCACCTAACTTATTTGCTGTGACCCCCCTTACAAAATTAAGACATAGAGTTTCCTAATCAT
>NC_090741.1:92879592-92894592 GCF_036898095.1 Palaemon carinicauda | reverse complement strand
GGTCTTATATTTTTGAGTGCTGCCCGGACCTCCCTTGGTCCCTCATCCATGCCTGCCTGTAGAGCCAGACGGCATTGGTCAGGAAGCCTGAATTAGATTCTCCCCTTCCTTATATGCACTTTTTCGGATTGCCGGGCTTGGAAGTAGTGTACACTCTTATCCCGGCATCCATTCTATTTTTCTTCTAGTGCTGTACCCGACCCGGCTGCCGGCCTATGAGGCCGGCAGCCTGGCAGGTGTAGTCCTCTGGTTCTTTTGCTGCCGGCTGGCATCGGTCTTGTACCTTTGCCGGCCGGCTTATGTCAGCCCTTGTCTGCCGGTCACCAAGAATGTGGCCGGCAGCTGGGTACTACCTTGTGTAGTTGCCGGCCGGCAGCCACATGCCGGCCGGCACATGTATTTGAACCAGAGTGCTGCCGCCTTATAGCTGTTAAGTAGTATACTTTAAAGCTAGTTATGGTGTGTGCCGGCCGGCACGTATCCCCCTATACTGTACTAGTATTCTTCAGTATAACATATATAGTAAGAAGAAAACTATGGTAAGGGTTTTGGTACAGCACTGTGTGTTCTAACACTTTTGTGTTTTCTTGCACATCCCTTTGCTGTTGCCCTACAGATAGGAGAGTGAGTTCTTTCCTGTCTATTATTCAGGATTTTAAAATCATTGCTTAGGTGTGAGCTTCACCTGTTTCCTCTGGAAACCTTGCATTGGTTACTCTAGAAGAGATGAACCATTTGATTTTATTATCTGGAAGGCTGCAACAATGGGTTGTGAGGGAAACACAAGTGTGTGTCTTTCCTTTCTGAATTGTTATGCTATACTATGCATATCCAGTGATACATAGTTCACTTGATACTCATGGAAATTTCTTCTCTTTACAGGAGGACCCTCCGAAGTGCGGAAATGTTTTCTGCAACGTCCGCAGCAAGTACCTCTGCGGACATGAGTTTTGTAGGAGACACGCAGCATGCGCTGTCTCCAAGGATGATCTCCAGTATTGGGACCCTCAGGTATGTACTGTATGCACTAACCTGATTACTGAGGCTTTTGATTCCCCTAGGACGGCGGAATCAAGGGATATAGCAAGGGAGAAGCTTCGTACCTGGGTAATGGGCTTCCAAAAGAACACCTCTGGCCCTTATCTTCCAAGTGAGAAGATGAGGGCGTATCTTTTTCCCAAGGCAACAGCTGATGCAGTGATTCCCCAGCCTCAAGAGGAGATCCCCCAAGATCAGGTCCAGGTGGACGTTGAAGTCGCGGTCGCGATGCAAGACATCCAGTTAGATGACAGGATGTCTGACGTGGACGAGCGTTTGGAACAAGACCTCCTGGCAGAAGGTCAGGATGAAGTTCAAGCCCCGGACGTCGTAGAGGATGAGGTCGACGAGGTGTCGGCTACTCCGGTTCAGATTCCGGAGCCTATTCCCTCAACATCGGCCGGTCTCCGAGTAGAGCTGGGACAGGCCCTCTTCGATTGTTGGAATGATCCAACAAATGCAGAAGGAGAATCAGGAGAATGCGGCTGCTATGGAACTGCGGATGCAGTCCCTGGCAGAATCACATGGGCCCCGGAAAAGGCTCAATGTGAAAGACCTTCCCTTATGCTCAGATGCTAACCCATGGAGGTATGCTGAGCACATGCCGATGACGACTGGAAAGATCGTCATCTCGGATAAGCTGGGTTCAGTTCCCCTAGAGGAGGTGGAATTCTGGCCTAGCAAGGCATCATATCCGGACTGCTATGTCCGGCTGAGAAATGAACCAGCTTCAAGGGAGGAGACAGAGCCGAAGGAGGTCATAATCATGGACCACGCTAAGGCTCAAGCCCTACTTTCATCCTCGATGAAGGAGAAGGGCTTCTCTAACTCGAAGGTAGCTGCATTGAGCAAGAAGCTCCCTTCCTTTGTGTCCTCTCCTGCTAGAGCCTTCCCTGTTTTACAGAAAGGGTTTGCGGCTGTCCTAAAGGCAGTCGAGGCCGGCAAGCCTTGCCCCTCCCTGGAGGAGTGTAAACCCTTGTCACTGGCCCTGCCTATGGACCACAAAGACTGGAAGGATGTCCATCTGACGTTCTCAGTGGGAAAGTTGGAGGCTGATATTGCCGGATGGCAATTCGGCGAGGACCTCCCCAAGCTGTCCGACTTTCTTTTACGCAGAGAGTTCGAGACTAAAGAAAGAATGGCTGCCTCAATGTCTCATCAGACTACTCTTGAGACGATGGCAAGTGACCCCAAGGTCCATGAAATGTTCATGGTGGTGGCTAAGACTCACCTAGCCACAGTGACGAAGTACCTTTATGGCTTCGTCAAGGCAAGGAGAGCTTGTAGGGAGTTCGTGTTCACCGGGGCTACGGTGAGGCACGAGCCAAGGAAGTTAATCTCCTCCAACATTTGGGGAAAAGACCTTTTCCCTACCGATGTGGTCAAAGAAGTTGTTGATAAGGCCGCCGTGGAGAATAGAAACCTTCTCCAGAAGTGGGGCCTGGCTATCAAAAGAAAGTCTTCCCCGGATGAGGGTCCTCAACCAAAGAGGAAGAATATGAGGACTAGGCTACCGTCTCGGCCAGCCAAGCCCTCTAGACAGCAACAGCAACTGCAATTGCCATTGCCTCCAGTGCCCCAGATGGTGGCACACACCCCGACCACTTTTCAGTGGGTACCCCAGGCTGTGCCAGGTCAGTCCACGGCATTCACCCCAACGTTCGAAGGACAGTCTTCTTCCTTTCGAGCAAAGCCTAGAGGAGCAGCCAGAGGCTCGTCTAGGCGCCCCTCAAGGGGTAGGGGATTCAGAGGTGGTCGTGGTCAGGGAGGCAAGACCTCAGGACGGCAGTCCAAGTGAAATGATACCGGTAGGAGGGAGACTGATGAAATTTTGGGATCGTTGGACCTTCGATCCCTGGGCCCAAAGCCTACTCAAGAATGGACTGGGCTGGAGCAGGTACAGCACTCCAGCCCCGTGCCTTTGGTTTTTCCAACACTCCACCCCCCTTCTGGAGGAGTACGTTCAAGAACTGTTGGAGAAAAAAGGTGATCTGAAGGGTGAAGCCCATCAATTTCTAAGGGAGGCTGTTTTGTGTTCCCAAGAAAGACTTGGAAAAGCTCAGAGTCATTCTGGACTTGTTGCCACTCAACAAGTTCATAGGGAATTGCAAATTCAAAATGCTAACACTGCAACACATAAGGACCTTACTGCCCAAGAGGGCATACTCAGTCTCTATAGACTTGTCAGACGCCTATTGGCACATTCCAATCAGCCGTCGACTCTCCCCCTACCTAGGGTTCAGGCTACAACGGAGACTATACGCCTTCAGAGCCATGCCATTCGGGCTAAACATAGCCCCAAGGATTTTCACGAAGCTTGCGAGCGCAGCTCTCAAACAATTACGCCTAAAGGGAATTCAGGTAGTAGCCTACCTGGACGACTGGCTGGTGTGGGCAGCATCCGAGACCGAATGCTTGCAAGCTTCCAGTCAGGTGATCCAGTTCCTAGAGTACCTAGGCTTCAAGATCAACAGAAAAAAGTCTCGAATTTCTCCATCCCAAAAGTTCCAGTGGCTGGGAATCCACTGGGACTGTCAAGAGACTTCTAGATTTCGAAAGGATATCAAGACGCGAACAGGAGAGGGTACTAGGCTCTCTCCAGTTTGCTTCGGTGACAGACCCAGTGCTAAGAGCACAGCTAAAGGATGCAACCGGAGTATTATTATTATTATTATTACTATCCAGGCTACAACCCTAGTTGGAAAACCAAGATGCTATAAGCCCAAGGGCTCCAACAGGGAAAAATGGCCCAGTGAGGAAAGGAAATAAGGAAATAAATAAATGAAGAGAACAAATTAACAATTAATCATTCTAAAATAAGTAACAACGTCAAAACAGACATGTCATATATAAACTATTAACAACATCAAAAACAAATATGTCATAAATAAACTATAAAAAGACTCATGTCTGCCTGGTCAACAAAAAAGCATTTGCTCCAACTTTGAACTTTTGAAGTTCTACTAATTCAACCACCCGATTAGGAAGATCATTCCACAACTTGGTAACAGCTGGAATAAAACTTCTAGAGTACTGCGCAGTATTGAGCCTCATGATGGAGAAGGCCTGGCTATTAGAATTAACTGCCTGCCTAGTATTACGAACAGGATAGAATTGTCCAGGGAGATCTGAATGTAAAGGATGGTCAGAGTTATGAAAAATCTTATGCAACATGCATAATGAACTAATTGAACGATGGTGCCAGAGATTAATATCTAGATCAGGAATAAGAAATTTAATAGACCGTAAGTTTCTGTCCAACAAATTAAGATGAGAATCAGCAGCTGAAGACCAGACAGGAGAACAATACTCAAAACAAGGTAGAATGAAAGAATTAAAACACTTCTTCAGAATAGATTGATCACCGAAAATCTTGAAAGACTTTCTCAATAAGCCTATTTTTTGTGCAATTGAAGAAGACACAGACCTTACATGTTTCTCAAAAGTAAATTTACTGTCGAGAATCACACCTAAAATTTTGAAAGAGTCATACATATTTAAAGAAACATTATCAATACTGAGATCCGGATGTTGAGGAGCCACCGTCCTTGACCTACTTACAATCATACTTTGAGTTTTGTTAGGATTCAACTTCATACCCCATAATTTGCACCATGCACTAATTCTAGCTAAATCTCTATTAAGGGATTCACCAACCCTAGATCTACATTCAGGGGAGGGAATTGATGCAAAAAGAGTAGCATCATCTGCATATGCAACAAGCTTGTTTTCTAGGCCAAACCACATGTCATGTGTATATAGTATGAAAAGTAATGGGCCAAGAACACTACCCTGTGGAACACCGGATATCACATTCCTATAATCACTATGGTGCCCATCAACAACAACTCTCTGAGATCTATTACTTAAAAAATCAATAATAATGCTAAGAAACGACCCACCCACTCCCAACTGTTTCAGTTTGAAAACAAGGGCCTCATGATTAACACGGTCAAAGGCAGCACTAAAATCAAGGCCAATCATACGAACTTCCCGACCACAATCAAGGGATTTCTGTACAGCATTGGAGATTATAAGAAGGGCATCACATGCTCCAAGGCCTTTACGAAAACCAAATTGCAAACTAGGGAGTAGATGATTACCTTCAGCAAACCTATTAAGACGTTTTGCCAGAAGACGTTCAAAAACTTTAGATAATATAGGAGTTATGGAAATTGGGCGGTAATCAGTGGGACTTGAGCTACCACAAACACATTTACATAGAGGAGTAACATTACCAATTCTCCAACTAGTGCTAAAAGCTCCTCTTCTTGCTAAATTGCGCAAAATAACAGATAACTTTGGAGCTAAGAAATCTGCTGTCTTTATAAAAAACAAAGGAAAAATACCATTTGGGTCTACACCTCCATAAGCATCAAGGTCCACCAACAGAGCTTTAATCTCACGAGATCGAAAAGCTAAACTTGTTAGTTTAGCCTCAGGAAAACACGAATGAGGAAGTTCAAGTTTTTCATTACTCTGTTTACTGTCAAAAACATCAGCCAAAAGGGTTGCCTTTTCCTTTGGACAGTGAGTGACTGAGCCATCTGGTTTAAGTAAAGGAGGAACTGTTGCATCTACACCAAAGAGTGCAGATTTAAGGGTAGACCACCATTTATGTTCCTGAGTTGTACCAGAAAGTGTTTCTTTTATGGTTAAATTGTACTCCTTTTCAGTTGAGGCATAAACTCTCTGAGCAAAAGCTCGAAGCTGAGTATAGTTGTTCCAGGTCAAATCTGATCTGTTACCCTTCCAAAGATGATAGGCCTCCTGTTTCTCCAAATAAGCACGTGTACAATCATCATTGAACCACGGTTTGTCCTTCACTCGGTACCTTAGCACACGAGAAGGGATACGCCTATCAATTATGTTGACCAGATTCTCATTCAAAGGGACAACAGGATCTACACTATCATATAATTGTGACCAATTCAAGCACAAAAGATCATGTAAAATACCATTCCAGGCTGCTTGGGATTTCATATAAATTTTACTAGAATATGATATATCAGGGACAGGCTGCTCAGTCTTCACTATTAATGAAATCAAGGCATCATCAGATGTCCCGACTGGAGAACCAACCCTACTAGTTATAACGCCACGGGAGTCAGTGTATACGAGGTCTAAACAATTACCAGACCTGTGAGTAGCTTCATTTATGATTTGCTCACAGCCTGATTCAGAGGCAAAGTCTAAAGCTCTTAAGCCATGGCGATCGGTAGGAGAGATAGAACTTAACCACTCCCTATGGTGAGCATTAAAATCACCAACAAAGACAAAAGAAGCCTTTCTATCATCTTCTTGTATCTTAGCCATAATGGTAAGAAGACAATCGAAGATAGAATCATCCATGTCTGGATTCCGGTAGATCGAACACAAATAAAAGTTGTTATGCCTGCCACAAACTTTTATTACCTGAATCTCATGACATCCACATTGATAGCAGGACTTATGAGAAGCAGGGTACTCGGTCCTAATATACACCGCCATTCCCCTGGCCCTAGGGATGGCATCACGTTTCAACATTATTGGCTTCTTAAAACAAGTTATAAGGAGCTCAGATGAGTGCCTCATATTAGAAACCAAAGTTTCTGAGCACAAAAGAATATCATACTGTCTGGACGCAACTGTAAGGTCTTGGATATTTGCATGAAGACCACGAATATTGCAATACAGAAGACGACATTGACGAAATCTAGGACGTACTGGTCCCGGATTTCGCTCAATGTCTCCAGACAGCATGAGAATTAATAGAAATAAAAAAGAGACATCATACTTAGAAACTAGATTAAAAAGAATTATAACAAAAACAATACGTACAGAATTATAAACAAAGTGATTGATGATACCCATAGACTATAGTAAAAAGTCGGAAAAACTGGTCAACATGGAGGAACCGATACACCATGCAAGGCTGAATACCCTCCAGGATAGCCACTTCAACTGAAGGGAGGACAGTAAGGATGGTTTTGAGAGGAAAAATAATCAGAAAAAGGAAAAGACAACCTCTTGATAAACCACCAGGCATCCACGGCCCTTCTATTAAGCCTGCCCAACACACCATTTAAAAAAAACAAGAGGAAGAAAAAAAAAAGAAAAAAAAAATAAGATAGAATAGTGTGCCTGAGTGTACCCTCAAGCAAGAGAACTCCAACCCAAGACAGTGGAAGACCATGGTACAGAGGCTATGACACTGCCCAAGACTAGAGAACAGTGGTTTAATTTTGGAGTGTCCTTCTTCTAGAAGAGCTGCTTACCACAGCTAAAGAGTCTCTTCTACCCTTACAAAGAGGGAAATACACTGAATAAATTGCAGTACAGTAATTAACCCCTTGGGTGAAGAAGTGTTAAGTATCTCATTGTTGTCAGGTGTATGAGGAAAGACGAGAAAATGTAAAGAATAGGCCAAACTATTCTGTGTAAGTGTAGGCAAAGAAAAAATAAGCCGTGACCAGAGAGAGGGATCCAATGCATTACTGTCTGGCCAGTCAAAGGATCCAATACCTCTCTAGTGGTAGTATCTCAACGGGTGGCTGGTGCCCTGGCCATCCTACTATGGAGAAGGTATGCATCAAACGCGCGAAGAGATCTGAGAAGACCAGTGCCGCCTCGGCTACGTACTCTTCTCAGGCCTTGGTCCCAAGCCAGACATCTAAAGAGTCGGTTCTTCTTCAACCACCTCCCCCGTCGATGACGATTCACTCAGACGCCTCAAAGGAGGGATGGGGAGGTCACTCTCATCGGAAAAAAGTCCAGGGGACTTGGTCCAAGCTATTCAGGACCTTTCACATAAACTTTCTAGAAGCTATGGCAGTGCTCCTTACCTTAAAGAAAGTCTCCCCGCGTCACTCGATCCACATAAGATTGGTGATGGACAGCGAGGTGGTTGTGAGATGCTTGAATCGACAAGGGTCGAGGTCACCACCTCTCAACCAGGTGATGTTGGCCATTTTCCGATTGGCGGAAAAGAAGAAGTGATACCTGTCGGCAGTTCACCTTCAAGGAGTCCGCAACGTGACAGCGGACGCTCTATCCAGGTTCACACCGATAGAGTCGGAATGGTCCTTAGACGCAGGATCATTCTCCTTCATTCTGAATCAAGTCCCAGAACTGCAGATAGACGTCTTTGCGACAAAAGACAACAAGAAGTTGCCCCTGTACGTGTCCCCGTACGAGGACCCCTTAGCGGAAGCAGTGGACGCGATGTCCCTCGACTGGAACAGATGGTCCAGGATTTATCTGTTCTCCCCTCACAACCTTCTGTTGAGGGTCCTCAAATAACTGAGATCCTTCAAGGGGGGTAGCGGCAATAGTGGCCCACAAGTGGCCGAACAGCATGTGGCGTTGGAACTACGGCTGAAGTTTGTGCCGCTACCACATCCAGTTCTAACCCAGCGAGTCCAGAAGTCGACTGTCTGCGCTTCATTACAGAAAACCCGGACCCTGCAGCTCATGATTTTCTCGCCCTTGCGGTGAGAAAGCGTTTCGGGATTTCGAAAGCCAGCATAGACTTCCTAGAGGAATATAAGTGCAAATCGACTAGAAGGCAATATGAGTCATCTTGGAGAAAATGGGTGGCCTTTGTAAAGGCAAAGAATCCGCAGGAGATCTCAACAGACTTCTGCTTATCTTTCTTCATCCACCTCCATGGTCAAGGGTTGGCAGCTAACACGATTTCAGTGTGTAAATCTGCTTTGATGAGACCGATTTTATTTGCCTTCCAGATCGACCTAGGTAACGAGATCTTTAATAAAGTTCCGAAAGCCTGTGCTAGGCTCAGACCTTCAGCACCTCCAAAGCCCATCTCATGGTCTTTAGACAAAGTTCTTCATTTCGCCTCCCTGTTGAGCAATGAAGAATGTGCGTTGAAGGATTTGACACAAAAAGTTATTTTCCTATTTGCACTCACGTCCGGAGCCAGGGTTAGTGAGATCGTAGCCCTCTCGAGAGAGGCAGGTCGTGTTCAGTTCCTGGATGGGGGGAACTGAACCTGTTTCCGGATCCTACGTTTCTCGCAAAGAATGAGTTACCCACCAACAGGTGGGGTCCCTGGAGAATCTGCCCTCTGAAAGAAGATGCAGCTCTATGTCCAGTAGAATGCCTAAATGTCTATCTTAGTAGAACTTCAGACTTCAAGGGTGGTCAACTATTCAGGGGAGAAACATCAGGCTCAAATTTATCTCTGAATCAATTCAGAGCGAAAATCACATATTTTATTTGCAGAGCGAATCCTGACAGTACACCCGCAGGTCACGATCCGAGGAAAGTTGCCTCATCCTTAAATTTCTTTAATTGTATGGATTTTGAACATCTCCGTTCATACAGGGGCTGGAAGTCTTCCAGAGTGTTCTTTCGCCACTCGGGAAGCAAGTAGAGGAATTAAAGAGATCTGTGGTAGCAGTGGGTCGTATAGTTAACCCTACTGTTTAACTCTGCGAGGAACAGTGGTCTTAATTGGGACGATTAAGTCCAGGGTGAGTGTGTAGGTACATACTGTACTACAAACTAAATGAGGGCACCGAGTGCCCACATAGACTGTTCCTTTTTCAAAGGTGAACCTAGCATAAGTACAGACATGTGTGCCAAGCGTTTCTAACGCTAATGTGATTGATTTGTAATACAGACTTTTATGACTTGATACCTCGGTATCTTAAAAAAGTGGCATTTAATGTTTTTTCTTTCAGATAAACAAGTTCTGTTTACTATCATACTTATGCTTAAAGTTTTGGGTTATCCTCTTTTTATATATATATATATATATATATATATATATATATATATATATATATATATATATATAATTGTTGTTAACCTGTCTATTTATTGTCTGTCAATAAACTTGTTCTTGAGAACCTTGCGTCTCTTCCACCTGTGTCAATTTATTGGTATAATTGAGCATTTATTCTATGTACCTTATCTGGGATAATTCTAATAGAATTGTTCTGTTATGCAAGCTATGTTGCATTGGGTTTATGTAGTCCCCTAATGGGAGGACTCCGTCCCATAAAGGGACGAGGGTGGTTTTATTAGTTTCTTCTATGCGGATATAAACCTTTGTCCAATACAAGTATTGTGCGGATTACTGGTCAATATATATTGACGCAGTGGTTCTTTACAAACTATGCTTTACTTAATATAGGGCGAGACCACTATATTAGCTTGCCAGGTATTCATACATAGGTATATGTACTCTTCGAGACTTTTCCAGAGTCTAGTAGGACTCTTCCCTGTAGGGAGCAGGAAGCTCTAACATAGTTTATAGTTAGTTGAAAAGATGTATAACGGTAACATCTTAGGTCTCTAGGTCTAGTCGACCGGGGAAAAATTACTTCCGGGGAGTACGGCACGTTCTGAGAATCCATAGATACAGTAATGCTCTGGTACACTTCCATCAGGACGACATGGCTTGAGCCCAAAAAACGGATTTTGAGCGAAGCGAAAAATCTATTTTTGGGTGAGATGGCCATGTCGTCCTGATGGACCCGCCCTTGCCTTTCTAAGAAAGGGCTGTAGGACCCCTCCCTACATACAGTATCTGTAGCACCTCGTGTACGCTACAAGGAATACAGATGGCGCCAGGATTCTCGCCAGGCACGCATACGATTCGGAGGATAGGGAAGCCTTGGGAGCGGCTCCCCTTTTTCTTTCCCGAATTCGTTTCTTGCCAATCGCCTCCTACGAGACGAAATCTCTGTCCACGATGCAGATTGCCATGTGGCGTGTCAAGAATACGTCCTCTGATATGTCGCGATATCCCTTTCACGAGGGATACTCGCTCCAGGAGTTAGAATTCTGGTACCTTAAGGTAAATTCTCTGGGAATATCGCCGTAGTTGTAATATACCCTAGGAAGCTACCCTATAGGAACTTCCATCAGGACGACATGGCCATCTCACCCAAAAATAAATTTTTTGCTTCGCTCAAAATCCGTTATATATATATATATATATAATATATATATATATATATATATATATATATATATATATATATATATATATATATATATATATATATATATATATATATATATATATATATATATATATATATATATATATATATATATATATATATATATATATATATATATGTTTGTGTATATATATATATATATATATATATATATATATATATATATATATATATATATATATATATATATATATATATATATATATATATATATATATATATATAAAGGAAGGGAATATCAGATATCAAATATTTATTACACATTAATACAATCATATACCGTACGTCATATGCATGTACACCTGGATATAGAACAACATAAACTATATATATGCATATTAAACTTCAGTTTCTTTTACAAGGCACACTTTTAGGGGAATTTAAGCCTCCATTGCTGATAGACTTATTAGGCCGAAGTTACTAATCTACTTGGGTATGAAATTTACAATTAAAAGAGAGAGAGAGAGAGAGAGAGAGAGAGAGAGAGAGAGAGAGAGAGAGAGAGAGAGAGAGAGAGAGAGAGAGTTGGATTTCATAATAAATTGAAATCGTAGAAAGAGAAAACTATTTTGAACTGGCAGAGAGAGAGAGAGAGAGAGAGAGAGAGAGAGAGAGAGAGAGAGAGAGAGAGAGAGATTCTATTTGTAAATAAAAGCGTCAAGAAAAAGAAAATATTCTATTTAGAATTGAGAGAGAGAGAGAGAGAGAGAGAGAGAGAGAGAGAGAGAGAGAGAGAGAGAGAGAGAGAGAGAGAGAGAGAGAGAGAAGAGGAAACTATTTAGAACTTTCAGAGAGAGAGAGAGAGAGAGAGAGAGAGAGAGAGAGAGAGAGAGAGAGAGAGAGAGAGAGAGAGAGAGAGAGAAATTCCATTTGTAATTGAAAGCGTCCAGAGAAAGACATTATTTTGTTTAAAACTGAGAGAGAGAGAGAGAGAGAGAGAGAGAGAGAGAGAGAGAGAGAGAGAGAGAGAGAGAGAGAGAGAGAGAGAGAGAGAGAGATGGATTTCGTTTGAAATTGAAAGCGGTCAGGGAAAGACGACACTATTTAGGAGAGAGAGAGAGAGAGAGAGAGAGAGAGAGAGAGAGAGAGGAGAGAGAGAGAGAGAGAGAGAGAGAGTGATGGTTGCATTTGTGGAAGCAGAATACAAAAAATAAATCTCTTGGCTTAACTTTGGGTCGTTAGACCGAAACTGCAACCAATGAAAACTACAGACATCTTTTCAAGTTGTTCATGTGGAGAGGAGGATCGGACCACAAACGTTCACTTACAGTGTAGATACCGAGACTAGGATTTTAGTCCGGGAAAACGATCTCAAGTAGAAACACGCTGGGAAGTTATTTAAGAAATTACAGCAATAGTTTATATGAGCCAATATACTGTAATTGACTTTGGAATTACTAAACTACTGAAATAGCATCAAGTGACTATTGAAGGTGATTTCAAATTGGGGCCACAGTTTTCCAAAAGATGGGATTTACGCGTTAAGTATTCATTCTCTTGTAAGTGATGTTAAGGTTTTCCCACTTCTGAGACTGATGCCTAAGACTTCATACTATTGACAATGAAGTCTCTAAGGGACTCCATAGAGTTTTCACTTCAACAAATTTTACTAACGTTCGACGCTCTCATGTGCCAATTTGTTTTATCTCTTACAAATAATTACAGATCATCTTGAAGTGATAGCAGTGTTTACCATTAACTATATGCAATTCGGTATTTTCATATTTTTGTGACTGATTTCAGGATATTCTTTCTCTGAAAGAGATGGTAGAAAAATTCTCAGTTCTGAATCTGATTCCAAAGTTTTCTCATTCCTGAAACTGATGCAAAAGTTCTCCAACTGAATGTGGCGCAAAGTTTTTGAACTCCATATAGGATCTCAACGTTTTTGGGTCGTGAAAGTGATGAAAATTACTTTCCAAAATATTAAAAAAAATGACCAATTAGACTCGATGTGCCTACCCTTATGTCTTCCCAGCCAGGAAATGGAATCCGGGAAGCTTCACTAATATGTGAAACTTTGAAATGAAGTTTTTAAAAGGAAGAGGTAAAAACAAAAAGTTTTCTTTCTTGGCAAATAGACCAATGAATGGCTGTTTCGTTTTTATATACCGAAGATCTTTTACAAGAAAGGCGATAATTAAAAAGTTTCATAGACTGATTTTTAGAGAAACGATACTAAGAAAGATCTATTGAAGCTAACCAGTTGAGGATCTATTGTCATCCAATTTACCGGAGCAAGAAAAATTAGATCTTCCTTCAATACACTCTCTGGATATTTGGCCTTTATTGTGTTTGTCTTTCGCTGCACACACAGTGATAAGAAATACAAAATTAATAAGGAAAATCTTTCTCGATTATTGTGGCCAAGACAGAGAGTTCGTTTGATTTTTTTTTTTTTTTTGGTCGTTGGGATTCTTTAAAAAAAAAAATTCTTTCAAATGAACTCTTGATAAAAGGATTATAAGGAGATAATCAATTTCCTTTTATTAGATTATAAATTAATCCAATAATGTGTACTAGAATGTGATGCACTGGAGGTCATCACATAAGGATCTTGCATAAAGATAAGGCATTACTATACGCCGTTTACAATGGTAACACATCTGTCATTCTAGTATCAAATTCTCTTCAATATCCCGTTTCTCTTGGTTCGTGTTCCTCTTATCTCATTCATTAAACCTCTGACAGCCTCTCTCCTTGAAACGATTTTTATCTTCTCTTAACGAAGGCCCGGATAAAAAGCATTCGGCCGAAAAGTCTAAATAGTATTTGCATTTAATTGGTGTAATCAAATTATGCAAAATGAGACATCAATTACACGTTCGAAACTGAGGGAGATAAAGAGGAGTATAATTTCTTTTGAATATTGTCGTCTTTTAAAATCAAGGAGATGATGCGTAACAAAATGGGCTCAATGCATATATGCTTGAGCTTCTACTGTACCTATCAATACCAAAATAACTTATTATTCTAAATATAGAATATCAATTGGGAAATAACTATATTTAGGTGAGATTTCTAGCAATTGTTGATGGAAACAAAAAATTGTAACTGTGCCTTCATGATGATAAAAGGTTAATGAAATTATTCCACACATAAAAGCAGAAGAAACAGAAGAATATACATTCGACAAAAAATGATTATAGCAAAACGTTGCTACGATATTCTATTCGTCTTGAACATTTCAATTTCCGTTGATATCTTTTATAATAGTAATATGAGTCGTATATCAATGTAAGAAGAGCTTTTATTTCCGCTGCCGGCTTATTCTTTTCAGCTATACAGTTTCAAAAACGAGTCATGTTATGCCACGAGGGAAGTTCCAGATATGAAAGCCTTTTATGAGAATTCTAAGATAAACAATTCCGAGAACGGTATTCTGGGTTTTGTGAACAACTCATGTTTCGCTCTACATTGTCGTAAAGGAAAGCATGATGCTGAATAATGTCTGAATTTTTATTTGTTGAAATTTATATTACCAGTAAAATCTTGGAAGAAAAATAATAACATTGTTTACAATATAAAACAAGACATGCAGAGAGAGAGAGAGAGAGAGAGAGAGAGAGAGAGAGAGAGGAGAGAGAGAGAGAGAGAGAGAGAAAGGGTGTTATTCACTAACCAATATATACATATACTAGACATATACACACGGAACGACAGAAAATGTACGGAAAATAATAAAAAAGAGAAAGATAAACAAGCACATACACGCAAAACACAGAGAGAAGAAGGTATACAAAGATGTGTGTGTATATATATACATATATATATATATATATATATATATATATATATATATATATATATATATATATATATATATATGTATATATATATATATATATATATATATATATATATATATATATATATACATATATATATATATATATATATATATATATATATATATATATATATATATATATATATATATATATATATATATATATATATATAAAGAGAGAGAGAGAGAGAGAGAGAG
>NC_090741.1:92867092-92874592 GCF_036898095.1 Palaemon carinicauda | reverse complement strand
TAAAATAATTGAAACAGATATATATATATATATATATATATATATATATATATATATATATATATATATATATATATATATATATATATATATCTACTGTGAAAGGTGATAGTTAAGTAGGTTGGGAAAAGGTGATTTTCCAGTTCTTTGTCGCCCCATTAAGTCATTAACTTTTTATTTCGCCGGTGATTGTACTGGTGGAAAGCACACACCTCTTTATTGCTTGGATTGGAATCGAGGTGCCACTTTTTGTAGTCGGTGAAGATGGTAAGTCAGGGTGCTTGACAGTCTTTCTGCATATACTCTATGTACCTGCGGAGGTTTTGGTACTCTGGCTGGTCCTTTGTATAAATGTTAATGTCGTTGCAAGCATTGCCCCATGTTGAAGGCCCTTGTTCTGGCTCCTCCATTTGCGATTTTCTGACATTGTTACACCACCTAAACCAGCTCCCCAGCTGGATTTTAGATGATTCAAGACAGCAATTAGTTTTTCTAAGGTGAACTCTTAGGAAGACGCTGTCGCTGTTTTGCATAATACGGTCTATTTTCATCCTAATTTTTTTTACATACTCAGATCTTTGTTGTCAGGCCTTCCGTTCAGCAGCATTTGGTGTGCTACCTTGTTTGGGCTTACGGTACCTAGTCTAGTTTCAGTCTTGTTTTCTGAATTGTGTTTGTTGATGGTTTCCCAGGTTTTTTTTTCTTTGGGTGGGGGAGGGGCTGTTATGGGTCATATCTATTGTAGTTATGTGTTCATGCCAGCATTCTATTTTTTCGCTGTTAATTGAGCCCAATAGTGCCTCTCCAAGTTCTACGGTACTTTTAGCTTAAGGAATTCTATTATGTGTCTCGATGTACTTCATGTACTACTCATTTTTAATATTTGTCAAGACTTGCAATGTAGCTCTTCTTGCAGCCTCGAGGGATGTTACAATGATACTATCTAAACCAGTTTTTGCATTTAGTGATTACAGTTCTTTAGGACTGGGCTAATATTGGATATCGCAATCTCCAGGTCTGACTCAAAGCTTTCCCAATCTGGATCTTGGATTAGATTGTCGTGGTATAAGTACAGATTTTTTTTGTAGATTATTATTGGTCAGTGTTGTGATTTTGGTAAAGCGTCAGCAATTGAGTTTTCAACGCTCTGGGTAATGTCTTAATGAGGCCAATGATATGTATGGATTCTATCTCCAGTATGAGCTCTAGAAATATGCTTTAACCTTTGCAAGAGACCCAGCTCTCGACACGCTCGCCATCACTGTTTATATGGCTGTAGCCCCAGGATGTAATGTGGTTATTAAATTCACCAATAACATGGCATGCCTTGTTTCCTAATAATGGTATTGTGTTCCCTGCTCCTATGGAGGATTTTCAGCTCACCAATTGCGGTGCCTTTCCTTCCATGAACAAGACTTGCGAGGCATATTATTTGGTTCATATGAAGTATTCCTGTTGAAATCAGCTCTCCTATGTGTCTCCTGTAGACAAAGTATATAGGCTCATAAGATCGCGAGAAGCTGAAATTAACACGCAACGAATATAAGTCATCAGATGTACAAGCTTTCCCAAGTGTCTTTCACCTTACTGGATCGAATAAAGTTATCACTGTAATTAATTGAAAAAAGAGATGCAAAGATATCTTGATAATTAATAAATATGATTTCTTTTTTCCGTCGCAGTATTTCTATTTCGTACGTAAAAAAAAAACAATGACTTTCCTTTCACCATAAACAATAGAAAAAGGTGAGGAAAGGACAAAATGTGAAGGTTATTTTCGGGAAAACTTAAGGTGTTGAAGGTATTGCATAGTTGAAATTATTTTAAATCATATCCAAATATCTACGTTCTATTTTGATGTTTCAGTTGAAGTGGCTATCCTGGAGGGTATTTAGTCTTGCATGGTGTATCAGCTCCTCAATGTTGACCAGTTTTTCCGACTTTTTATTATAGTCTATGGGTTTCATCAATTACTTTATTTATAATTCTGAGCATATCGTTTTTGTTATAATTCTTGTTAATCAAGTTTTTAAGTATGATGTCTCTTTTTATTTTTATTAATTCTTATGCTGTGTGGAGACATTGAGGGGAATCCGGGACCAGTAGGTCCTAGATTTTGTCAATGTCCTCTTCTGTATTGCAATATTCGTGGTCTTCATGCAAATATCCAAGACCTTACAGTTGTGTCCAGACGGTATGATATTCTTTTGTGATCAGAAACTTTGGTTTCTAATATGTGGCACTCATCTGAGTTCCTTATAACTGGTTTTAAGAAGCCAACAATGTTGAAATGTGATGCCATCCTTAGGACCAGGGGAATGGCGGTGTATATTAGGACCGAGTACACTGCTTCTCATAACTGATGCTATCGATGTGGATGTCATGAGATTCAGGTAATAAATGTTTGTGGCAGGCATAACAAATCTTATTTGTATTCGATTTACCGGAATCTAGAAATGGATGATTCTATCTTCGATTGTCTTCTTACCATTATGGCTAAGATACAAGAAGATGATAGAAAGGTTTCTTTTGTCTTTGTTGGTGATTTCAATGTTCACCATAGGGAGTGGTTAAGTTCTATCTCTCCTACCGATCAACAGGGCTTAAGAGCTTTAGACTTTACCTCTGAATGAGGCTGTGAGCAAATCATAAATGAAGCTACTCACAGGTCTGGTAATTGCTTGGACCTCGTATACACTGACTCCCCTGGCTTTATAACTAGTAACGTTGGTTCTCAAGTCGGGACATCTGATCATGCTTTGATTTCATCAGTAGTGAAGACTGAGCAGCCTGTCTTTGATATATCATACTCATGTAAAATTTATATGAAATTCCAAGCACACTGGAATGGGATTTTGCATGATCTTTTGTGCTTGAACTGGTCACAATTATATAGTAGTGTACATCCTGTTGTCCCTTTGAATGAGAATCTACTCAACATAATTGATAAGCGTATCCCTTCTCGTGTGCTAACATACCGAGTGAAGGACAAATTGTGGTTCAATGATCATTATAGACGTGCTTATTTGGAGAAGCAGGAGGCCCATCATCTTTGGACGGGTAACTGATCAGATTTGACCTGGAACAACTATCTTTAGCCTCGAGCTTTTGCTCAGAGGTTATGCCTCAACTGAAAAGGAGTACAATTTAACCATAAAAGAAACCATTTCTGGTACAACTCAGGAACATAAATGGTGGTCTACCCTTAAATCTGTGCTCTTTGGTGTAAATGCAACAGTTCCTCCTTTACTTAAACCAGATTTCTCAGTCACTCACTGTCCAAAGTAAAAGGCAACCAGTTTGGCGGATTTTTTTTGCCAGTAAACAGAGTAATGAAAAACTGTTTTCCTGAAGATAAACTAACTAAACCAACTAGTTTAGCTTTTCGATCTCCTAAGATTAAAGCTCTGTTGTTAGACCTTGATGCTTATGGAGGTTTAGACCCAAATGGTATTTTTCCTTTGTTTTTTATAAAGACTGCAATTTCTTAGCTCCAAAGTTATCTGTTATTTTGCGCAAGTAAGCAAGAAGAGGAGCTTTTAGCACTTGTTGGAGAATTGATAATATTACTCCTCTATGTAAATATGTTTGTGGTAGCTCAGGTCCCACTGATTACCCCCCAATTTCCTAACTCCCATATTATCTAATGTTTTTGAATGTCGTCTGGCAAAACGTCTTGATAGGTTTGCCGAAGGTAATCATCCATTCTCTAGTTTGCAATTCGGTTTTCTTAAAGGCCTTGGAGCATGTGATGCCCTTGTTACAATGTCCAATGCTGTACATAAATCCCTTGATTGTGGTCAGGAAGTTCGTATGATCGGCCTTGATTTTAGTCCTGCCTTTGACCGTGTTAATCATGAGGCCCATGTTTTCAAACAGTTGGGAAAGGGTGGGTCCTTTCTTAGCATTATTATTGATTTTTTAAGTAATAGATCTCAAAGAGTTGTTGTTGATGAGCACCATAGTGAGTATAGGAATGTGATATCCGGTGTCCCACAGGGTAGTGTTCTTGTCCCATTACTTTTCATACTATATACATATGACATGTGGTTTGGCCTTGAAAACAAGCGTGTTGCATATGCAGATAATGCTACTCTCTTTGCATCAATTCCATCCCCCGAATGTAGGTCTGGGGTTGGTGAATCCCTTAATAGAGATTTAGCAAAAATTAGTGCATGGTGCAAACTATGGTGTATGAAGTTGAATCCTAACAAAACTCAAAGTATGAATGTAAGTAGGTCCAGGACGGTGGCTCCTAAAAATCCGGATCTCAGTATTGATAATGTTTCTTTATATTTGTATGACTTAACATTCTGGTGTGATTCTTGGAAGCATATTTACTTTTGAGAAATGCATTAGGTCTGTGTCTTCTTCAATTGCACAAAAAAATGGCTTATTGAAAAAGTCTTACAAGATTTTCGGTGATCAATCTATTCTGAAGAAGTGTTTTAATTCGTTCCTTAGACCTTGTTTTGAGTGTTGTTCCCCTGTCTGGTGTTCAGCTGCTTATTCCCATCTTAATTTGTTGAACAGAAACTTACGGTCTATTAAATTGTTTATTCCTGATCTAGATATTAATCTTTGGCACCGTCGTTCAATTAGTTCATTATGCATGTTGCATAAGATTTTTCATACCTCTGACCATCCTTTACATTCAGATCTCCCTGGACAATACTATCATGTTCGTAATACTAGGCAAGAAGTTAATTCTAATAGCCAGGCCTTCTCCATCATGAGGCTCAATACTACACAGTATTCTAGAAGTTTTATTCCAGCCGTTACCAAGTTGTGGAATGATCTTCCTAATCGGGTAGTTGAATCAGTATAACTATAAAAGCTCGAAGTTGGAGCATATGTTTTAATGTTGACCAGGCTAACATGAGTCTTTTTATAGTTTATATATGACAAATCTGTTTTTGACGTTGTTAATAGTTTATACAGGACATATCTGTTCTGATGTTGTTACTGTTTGTAGAATGATTTATTGTTAATTTATTCTCATCATTTATCTATTTTTTATTTCCTTTCCTCACTGGGCTATTTTTCTCTATTGGAACCCTTGGGCTTATATCATCTTGCTTTTCGAACTAGGGTTGCAGCTTTGCTAATAATAATAATGATAATAATAATGAGTCAAAAGAATGTTTAAACTTTAAATTTTTCATAAGAAGAGAGAGAGAGAGAGAGAGAGAGAGAGAGAGAGAGAGAGAGAGAGAGAGAGAGAGAGAGAGAGAGAGAGAGAGAGAGAGAGAACGCTTTTAACGAATATCAAAATACGTTCACAGGACGATGTGAACTATATTCAATGAAATCGGTGGATCTGGTTTCTCTGACGGAAACTAATACTTTATCAAAGCCTAGAGCTTCAAGAGGCAGGGAAAGAGAAAACAATGACTTCAGAGATATATATATATATATATATATATATATATATATATATATATATATATATATATATATATATATATATATATATATATATATATATATATATATATATATATATATATATATATATATATATATATATATATATATATATATATATATATATATATATATATATATATATATATATATATATATACACATACATATGTCCCATGTCAAAGGATAATGAGACACCGGAACATTTTTTTTTTCACTTTATTAAAAAAAAGTTTTGTGAAATACACTTTACACAGCCCGATACTCTCAGATGAGTACCTTGTTCTAATGATTGCTCAAGTGGCACTGCTTAACCCTTGGCAAGTAAAATGTCAATATGCCGAATTGTTATATTTCGTGGAATTCTCCACTATGATGGAATATACCATCACCAATAGGATTATCACACATCTTATGAGACTTGGCACATGTCACTTATAAAAGAGTTCAGTGATCTCGCCCTACAATTTGTAACAGTCAAAGTACTCTTAAAAAGGTCATTCATCTCACTGCATAGAACACTCCGGGAGGAGGTGCTCACTCACCCTCTCTACTCTATGATATATGGAAGACACTCCGACCCGGAATAGGGCATGGGATGTACTAGACAAAAATGCAACATAAAATATATACATAAAAATCACCCCAAAAAACAGACATCTTCCACAAAAAAATAAAAAAAGGGAATATTGTATTTAAAAATGGACACAATATATGAAATAATTTCACTCATTGCTTCTTATGACCTCTGCAATTACAGTACAGAATACCCAAAGTGAAAAAAAAAATTCATATCAATATCGGTATTATACAACCTTATTAATAACCTCTCTCTGGTTGCGGGCAATACGGACTTTTTGGGCGGGATAGGGGTAGGAATAGATATTCCTTCATCCCTCGATTTTACTTGTCCGGGTTTACGGCACAATTTTGCAACACAGCTCACCACCACCGTTTCGCCATTTTTAAAATCACTACTACACTTGCACTTGGAACTATCAATCGCTGGCCACTAGCCGTTTTCTCGAGAAAATCGTGCAGTTTCCCGCCCTTCCATTATAACTGTAATTATAAGGCATTCACATCTACCCTTCCTCTAACACTGTCTTGACTCGAGGCTGAACTTTAATTCCGTAGCCACTTGAGCTTTGGGAACCACCCCGCCCCTAGCAACCAGGAATCATATAAAGACATGCATAATGCAGCATCCAACTGACGGATCATATCTGAACTATTTAGCCCCTCTCTCTCTGTTTTTTTTTTAGGTTCACTCCGCAGTATGTCATACGTATTGCCTCAATCAGCAAAATTACCAGACTTTACTTATACATTAAGCACCAACCTAACAACACATTATTATTAAGTTTATTTAGAACACGTCAAAAGAAGAAATGAGGTCTGTTCATACAGCAACAACAGCAGTAAAGACAATTTCCTACTCATCAACTCGAGGAATGTCCTGTATGCAGAGTTAAGAAGTACGGTACTACCTCTTCAGGCACCACACGTATGTTTGCCTGATGATGTTCAGACACTCCGCCATTAAAAATGCTCATTGAATATGCGGCCCAGAGACTTTATAATAATCTCCCACGAAACATTCGAATGATTGAAGACATTAAGGCTTTCAAGAGGAAACTGAAGACTTTCTTATTTCATGAGTCTTTTGACAAAGCCGATTTAACAGTAAATGAACATTAGGTGATATGAAATGTTAAATAATCTGAACGAACAAGGTAAACTGACAGTGTAGAGAGTGGGGTTCCCCTCCTGTATGGGACCGGAAAAGCAGCCATCAAAGTAAAGTAAAGTAGATTTAACCGTCTCTACTCGGTACAGACACAAATACGCTGGCTCTAGTTTGTGTTTCCTAAGTTGTCTATACACATAATCACCCACAAATACTTTTACCGGTGCAGATATGAACCGACCATCATACTTTGAGCTGTGCTTTTCATTAGGTTTTTTCAAAAACCTTTTAGTGGTGTTTATTACACTCCTTAATTTAGTGAATAGACACGGCATTGCTCAGTTGAATAATTTGGAAACTGTTGCGAATTAATCAGGACCGTA
>NC_090741.1:92856294-92861294 GCF_036898095.1 Palaemon carinicauda | reverse complement strand
CAAAAGTTTTACGACACTATTTCGCAATATCTTACGGAAAAAATGACTTGGCAAAAAAATTAAAAAAAATTCAAAAGGGGACACTCGCGGGTAAAATGCCCGACATTCTAATATACGACATCTCAGATAAAAAAAAAAGACATGCACGTGTTAGCCCAACCATCAAGGCACACTTTCTAACACATAAACATGAAAAAAAAATGAATAATATACGGCAATTCCTTACTACGTAGTAATTTTTACAAATATTGAAAAAAAAACAGAAATTGGTAACCGCAGTTAAATACCCAATATACCAATAACTACGTCGTATCTGACAAAAACAAAGTCATGCATGGGTAGCCAGATCATCTAGACACACTTTCCAACACTAAACAAGCAAAAGTTTTACGACACTATTTGGCAATATCTCACGGAAAAATGACTTGGCAAAAAAATGAAAAAAAAATGAAAAAAGGGGCACTCGCGGTAAAATGGTCCTCGTGGTGGATGAACGACATTTTAACTAAAAAAAAAAAACCATGCACATGGTAGCCAAACAATCCACCAAGACTTTCCACAACTGATAACCTATACAAGTTGCACCATTCTACGACAATTTCATAATACGTAATAACTTTGATAATTATGCAAACTACCTCAGAAGGGTAAACTCGGACGCGAACGACCCCGACGCGTCTCAGAAATCGGGGGAAGGAGTACAGCTAGAGCAATGCACATCTGGACACTACTAGAGCGTGTAGGGGAGACACCTCCTGCAGGTCGATCACCCACAAATTCAGTCACAGGGGTGAGTCACGTGAGAAAAACCTGTTTTTTTTTGACGCTCGGGGTCGCAAACGACCCACCGTACCTATCCAGGGTTAAGAGGATCTGACCCCCTTCGCCGCCACACTTTTTTTCCCGGTCGTCTCACTCACACAAAAGGTCGCTTCGTCACTCCACAAGACACTACGCCACTGCTCTAAGGTCCAATCCTTGTATGTCTTGGCAAAAGCAACCCTCCCTCTGCCTTTGTTTCAAAGTTACAGCGGGCTTCTTTCGCGCGATCACTTTCTCGAAGTCGAGGCGCTTCGACAGGTTTTCCTGAATCGTGACGAACACTGACGGTCGCTCAAACAATTTAGGGTTCTGTTCTTTCAGTTGCTTAGCTGTTAATGTTGGATTTTCTTCTAGGGTTCGCTTTAATATGTGTAAAGTACGATCAGGAATCTTCCGGGGAGGGGAACCAGCCTGAGAGTGAGAAGGGACCTCGGTGCTACCTCCTGCCTTGTACTTTGCCACCAAGCGCCTCACTGTCCTCTCGTGTTTACGCCAGTATTCTTCACGATTTCCTTCGTTTGCAGACCTAAATTATGACAGGTTATCACTCTAACAATGTCATCGTGACTTGTACGGGGTCTAGACATCTACGGGGGGGGGGGGGGGGGGGGGGGGTTTGATACACAAAAATGCCACGGCGAACTCACAAAAAGAACGATTGCAACTCGGCCCTCTCAACCTGACACAACCTCACTCCACGACTACAGGAAACATACTGGCTAGCTTCCACCTACGCAGATATGTAGATGCCAACTTGTATAAAAAGATGCCAATTAGTCAATTTGTCCCAGTCGATTTTTTCCCGGATAAACCCCATGCCTCCGATTTGCGCGGAACGCTGTGTCCGGCCCCACTACCCGGACACAGCGATCCGCGCTGACTGTGAGTATATATATATATATATAATACTATATATTATATATATATAGTATATATATATATATATATACATATATATTACATATATATAGATATATATATAATTATATATATATAGTATATACATATATATGTATATATATATATATATATTATATATAATATATATATATATATATATATATAGTATATATATATATATATAGTATATTATATATATAGTATATATATATATATATATTACTATACATACATACATACATACATACATTCATACATACATACATACATACATACATACTTACATACATACATACATACTATACATATATATACTATATATACTATAGTATATATATATATATATATATATATATATATATATATATACTATATATATATATGGATAAATATCAACACAACATCGTGTTCAAATAGAAATAAATTTTCTACCTCATACTTGGGATCGAACGCTAGCCCCCTTCTAATGAAAGGCCAGGTCGAAACCAACCATGTCACGAGAGCCCATAAAAAGAATTGGAACCTGACGCTAACAGCTGTCCCGAGGATTTTACCTGGCGAGACATCAGTCTCTTACCAGCGAGTTTTACCCAATTCCCCCGGGCCACCAACGTGACACAATTGGTAGTAATTCATTCAAATTACCCCTAATGAGTCAATATGGATAAATATCAACACAACATCGTGTTCAAATAGAAATAAATTTCTACCTCATACTTGGGATCGAACGCTAGCCCCTTCTAATGAAAGGCCAGGTCGAAACCAACCATGTCACGAGAGCCCATAAAAAGAATTGGAACCTGACGCTAACAGCTGTCCGAGGATTTTACCTGGCGAGACATCAGTCTCTTACCAGCGAGTTTTTACCCAATTCCCCGGGCCACCACGTGACACAATTGGTAGTAATTCATTCAAATTACCCCTAATGAGTCAATATGGATAAATATCAACACAACATTAGAAGGGGCTAGCGTTCGATCCCAAGTATGAGGTAGAAATTTATTTCTATTTGAACACGATGTTGTGTTGATATTTATCCATATTGACTCATTAGGGGTAATTTGAATGAATTACTACCAATTGTGTCACGTGGTGGCCCGGGGAATTGGGGTAAAAACTCGCTGGTAAGAGACTGATGTCTCGCCAGGTAAATCCTCGGACAGCTGTTAGCGGTCAGGTTCCAATTCTTTTTATGGGCTCTCGTGACATGGTTGGTTTCGACCTGGCCTTTCATTAGAAGGGGCTAGCGTTCGATCCCAAGTATGAGGTAGAAATTTATTTCTATTTGAACACGATGGTTGTGTTGATATTTATCCATATTGACTCATTAGGGGTAATTTGAATGAATTACTACCAATTGTGTCACGTGGTGGCCCGGGGAATTGGGTAAAACTCGCTGGTAAGAGACCTGATGTCTCGCCAGGTAAATCCTCGGACAGCTGTTAGCGTCAGGTTCCAATTCTTTTTATGGGCTCTCGTGACATGGTTGGTTTTCGACCTGGCCTTTCATTAGAAGGGGCTAGCGTTCGATCCCAAGTATGAGGTAGAAATTTATTTCTATTTGAACACGATGTTGTGTTGATATTTATCCATATTGACTCATTAGGGGTAATTTGAATGAATTACTACCAATTGTGTCACGTGGTGGCCCGGGGAATTGGGGTAAAACTCGCTGGTAAGAGACTGATGTCTCGCCAGGTAAATCCTCGGACCAGCTGTTAGCGTCAGGGTTCCAATTCTTTTTATGGGCTCTCTCGTGACATGGTTGGTTTTCGACCTGGCCTTTCATTAGAAGGGGCTAGCGTTTCGATCCCAAGTATGAGGTAGAAATTTATTTCTATTTGAACACGATGTTGTGTTGATATTTATCCATATTGACTCATTAGGGGTAATTTGAATGAATTACTACCAATTGTGTCACGTGGTGGCCCGGGGAATTGGGTAAAACTCGCTGGTAAGAGACTGATGTCTCGCCAGGTAAATCCTCGGACAGCTGTTAGCGTCAGGTTCCAATTCTTGTTTATGGGCTCTCGTGACATGGTTGGCGTTTCGACCTGGCCTTTCATTAGAAGGGGCTAGCGTTCGACTCCCAAGTATGAGGTAGAAATTTATTTCTATTTTGAACACGATGTTGTGTTGATATTTATCCATATTGACTCATTAGGGGTAATTTGAATGAATTACTACCAATTGTGTCACGTGGTGGCCCGGGGAATTGGGTAAAACTCGCTGGTAAGAGACTGATGTCTCGCCAGGTAAATCCTCGGACAGCTGTTAGCGTCAGGTTCCAAATTCTTTTTATGGGCTCTCGTGACATGGTTGGTTTCGACCTGGCCTTTCATTAGAAGGGGCTAGCGTTCGACTCCCCAAGTATGAGGTAGAAATTTATATATATATATATATATACTATATATAATCTATATATATATATAATATATATATATATATATATATATATATATATATATTATATATATATATATATATACTATATATATATATATATAATATATATATTATATATATATAGACACCCGTATTTCCCGTGAGATAAGACGCTACAAGTGGTAAGACGCACCCTTAAATTAGCAGAGCATTTTTTTGGGGAAAAAAATTAGATTTTACAATTCCTAGCAGCAATTCCTAGTCCGAAACTCTAGTGAGATTTTGTCTAGCACAGTAAATTTTCGTATTTTAGGTATATTGGCAAATGCTTAAGTTAATATTTCTGAGTTGAACACCAGTTTATCCCAATTTATTTACATATTAATAGAAGAAACCACTGAAATCAGTCGTAGTTGCCTCAACAACTATTTGACTGAAATCTTTCTATCCGGAGATAGCGTTATGTTCGGCCTAGCCTCTATCATACATCCACCCCACACGTCTACTACTATAATAGACTATAGTGATGTATTCAATAGATAAGTGAATATTGAAACACTATACAAGACAAATCTACTATATGTAAACTTTCTTTATGTATTTTCGTGTACAAATACCTCCAGATAAACACATCCGAAAGCATCGTCTACTACTACCTGGCCTTACTAGTCGATAAACATTTCATATTATATCTCCGGATAGAAAGATTGTACCGAAAGCTTGTACCAACTATATTTGTGTTCCAAGTGTTGTTTACATAAAAGCAGTGTTGCCAAATGTTAATAAAAATTTTGGTAAAGAAGTAAAATTCCAGTAATATTTTCCAAATTTATCATATAGCCTACATATTTTCTCAAAAACTTAATTACTGATCAAAGAAGTCTAAAAATTCC
>NC_090741.1:92846294-92851294 GCF_036898095.1 Palaemon carinicauda | reverse complement strand
TTACTACGTAGTAAGGAATTGCCGTATATTATTCATTTTTTTTCATGTTTATGTGTTAGAAAGTGTGCCTTGATGGTTGGGCTAACACGTGCATGTCTTTTTTTTTATCTGAGATGCCGTATATTAGAATGTCGGGCATTTTACCGCGAGTGCCCCTTTTTCATTTTTTTTCATTTTTTTGCCAAGTCATATTTCCGTATGATATTGCCAAATAGTGTCGTAAAACTTTTGCTTTTTTAGTGTTGGAAAGTGTGTCTAGATGATCTGGCTACCCATGCGTGATTTTGTTTTTGTCAGATATGACGTAGTTATTGGTATATTGGGTATTTAACTGCGGTTGCCAATTTCTGTTTTTTTTTTCAATATTTGTAAAAATTTACTACGTAGTAAGGAATTGCCGTATATTATTGATTTTTTTTTCATGTTTATGTGTTAGAAAGTGTGCCTTGATGGTTGGGCTAACACGTGCATGTCTTTTTTTTTATCTGAGATGCAGTATATTAGAATGTTGGGCATTTTTCCGCGAGTGCCCCTTTCTATTTGTTTTGCATTTTTTTGCTTAGTCATGTTACCGTAAGGAATTGGCAAGTAGTGTCGCAAAACTTATATTTTTATAGTGTTGGAAAGTGTTTCTAGATGATCTGGCTACCCATGCCTATTTTTTTTTTAAGCCAGATATGGCGTATATATAAGTATGTGTTCGATTTTCCTGTGATTGCCATTTTTTCGTTTTTTCCCATTTCTTTCAAAATTACTATGTACTAAGGAACTATCACAGAGTAATGATTCATTTATATGTTTATTTGTCGGAAAATATGCCTTGATGGTTTGCCTAGCACGTGGCTGAAATTTTTCTTTTTCTGAAATGCCGTATATTAGAATGGCCATTTTTCCACGAGTGCCCCTTTTTATTTGTTTTGTATTTTTTTGCTTAGTCATGTTACCGTAAGGAATTGGCAAGTAGTGTCGCAAAACTTATAATTTTATAGTGTTGGAAAGTGTTTCTAGATGATCTGGCTACCC
Organism: Palaemon carinicauda; assembly: GCF_036898095.1. Lineage (NCBI taxonomy): Eukaryota > Metazoa > Arthropoda > Malacostraca > Decapoda > Palaemonidae > Palaemon > Palaemon carinicauda. The sequence goes on along the minus strand of NC_090741.1, from coordinate 92,850,271 downwards.
ATGCCTATCTTTTTTTTTTAGCCAGATATGGCGTATATATAGGTATGTGTTCGATTTTCCTGTGATTGCCATTTTTTCGTTTTTTCCCATTTCTTTCAAAATTACTACGTACTAAGGAACTATCACAGAGTAATGATTCATTTAGATGTTTATTTGTCGGAAAATGTGCCTTGATGGTTTGCCTAGCACGTGGCTGAATTTTTTTTTCTGAAATGCCGTATATTAGAATGTTAGCCATTTTTCCGCGAGTGCCCCTTTTTATTTGTTTTGCATTTTTTTGCTTAGTCATGTTACCGTAAGGAATTGGCAAGTAGTGTCGCAAAACTTATATTTTCATAGTGTTGGAAAGTGTTTCTAGATGATCAGGCTACCCATGCCTATCTTTTTTTTAGCCAGATATGGCGTATATATAGGTATGTGTTCGATTTTCCGGTGATTGCCATTTTTTCGTTTTTTCCCAATTCTTTCAGAATTATTACGTACTAAGGAACTATCACAGAGTAATGATTCCTCTAGATGTTTATTTGTCGGAAAATTTTGTTTACTTCTTTTTTGATTGAATATCATCAAATTTTTTTAGCTAAAATATTATATTGATTTACATTTTTTTTTTTTTCGATTTTATTTCCCTTCAAAAAAAATTTTTTGGGTCAGAATTTTAATTTTATAGTCGTAAAATAATCGACAATTATCCAGCAACCCACCATACAATTTTTATGCATATCCAATAATAATTAGATTAGTAAATAACACCTTGAAATTGACATACCCTTCCTACATTTCAAGTGGCAGATTAGGGAGTCTGAGTCAGTGTGGTTGGCGGCCATTTTGTGGATATATCCGAAGCGTAAGCTGCCCTATCTATATATATTCTTGTTCCCTATAGAATTTGTGATATTTTGGTATATTTTTACCTGCATAAATATCATATATATTAAATATATGTATTTTTTTACGAAATTTCTAAGTACTCAAAAAATTACCTTTAGATATGGCCCCTGATATTAATGTAATTTACAAAATAATGAAGATTTTTTTTACATATTTCTATTCTAGGATAACATATGTTTATTCCCTAAAAAAATTAGCCACTTCCTATTTCATTTGGGTACCCAAAAAAATTCATGAAATTTGGACAAATTTTTTTGGCCAAAAAAAGTTACCCTTTTTTTCTCATTTCAGATCTTCACCTCCATGGGTCTGACTTCATCCAAAATACATCAAGATGTGTCCTAAACATTCAAGAATCAATTCCTAATAGGATTTGTGTATATATGTATAAACTTTTTTTTATGAATTTTTATGTCAGGTCTTTTTTTCTGCTTAATTTTTTAAAATATTTATAATAAATAGTTTTTCTGCAGATGAGTAGTATTTATCTTTACAGTTTTTTTAAGCATTCATTGAAGTTTTTTTTGGCAAAAGAAAAAAGGAGGTTACTGCAAAAACTGATTTTTCAAGAATTTTTTTTGGCGTCGGGGTCGTTCGCGTCCGAGTATACCCTTAAAGGGTGTCCGAGGAGCGTACCTATCCAGGGTTAAAACAATTGTATGTTGGAGCAAATATTCCCATAAGAATACACTGTAATTAGTATAATTCGTTCCACACCCCAAAAACCTATATTAACTCCTTAATAAATTACTACATATAATTACACATAACAATAACATAACTGAATAATATGAAAGAAGCATGTAAAAAAGATAATTATAAAGATATAATAAATAAAAAAATGTGTTTTATTGTCACTTTACCTTAGAGACAGGCCAACGTAGGTGTAGGATTTGCTACGCCAGGAGGAGACGGACGATCAGCGAGAAGGTAGACATGGTGTTAACATGTTCTTTAAATAAATACTCTCTCTCTCTCTCTCTCTCTCTCTCTCTCTCAAAAATGTGTTGTGTACATATGATTTTTAACAGCGTCCACAAGTTGAAAGACAATTAAATGTAACTAAAAAAAAAACTATCAGCGAATCTGAATTTCTTTATTATCTAAAACAAATATTGATACAAACACACGCGTGTGCGTATGCGCAAACACACACTCACGCAGGAGGAGATACGATCGGCGAGGAGGTACAGATGGTGACTGCGATAACTTACCATAACTTACACTACGGAAACTTTAATCTAACTTAGCTTATTTATTTTTTTTTTTAATTCTATATTTCATATTTTTTACATTTTTTTTCTTTTGATTTTTAATTTTCATCACTTTCAGTGACAAGTTACGGTACGTTTCGCAATCACCATCTCTACCTCCTCCCCGACTGTCTTTCTCTTACTGCGTAGCAATTCTTGCACCTCTGTGTGTGTTTATGCATACGCACACGAGTGTGTTTGTATCAATATTTGCTTTAGTTAATAAAGGAATTCAGATTAGCTGTTATTACTTTCTTAGTTACATTTAATTGTTTTTCAACTCGTTGATGCTGTTAAAAATCATATGTACTCTAAACACAATTTTGTTTAATCTTTCTCTCTCTCTCTCTCGGAAAAAAAAATAATAGACGTCTCTAACACTATAACAGCGAAGAAGAACGAGAGAGAGAGAGAGAGAGAGAGAGAGTGATAACGAAATCCCTATTGGAAATAGAAGATCAACCATTTGGTGATATACAGAGAAGTATATTAGAAAAGCATATAAATTCAATGAAAATTAAAAACCGAAGAGCGTTTGAAGACCTAACAAGAAAAAGGAGACATTTTGAAGCCTCAATACCAACGGATTGGAAAGACTCACTTCGAGGTTTCTGCTATGGAGAAATGAACGAAAAAGTGTATAGAAAACTCAAACAAAAGCATGACACGAAACTCAATGCACTGATAGAAAGTAGCCCGTGGACTACAAACGTTAATCCAGAATGTGTGGTTAATTTGTCAAATAAAATTCTAGATAAAAATGTGAAGTGTGCCTTGGGATACGGTTTAAATTTCTCGATGTCATCAAGTGCAGTGAATAGTGTAGAAATTACAAATGGAGTGTGTAACCTGGAGAAATTCAGTGATATTTCTGTAGAAGAAGTAAATATGATTAAGGGTATTATATACAGCAATATGAAAAAACCAGTGGTTCCAAATTGCCCAAAAAGATTCAAGAGAGCAATTGCCGAATTGAAGCAAGATAGAAATATTAAGTTGACAAAAGCCGATAAATCTGGAGCACTGGTAATCTTGAATAAAAATGATTATATAGAAAAAATGGAAAACCTCTTGAGTGATGAAAACACATACATGGAATTAAGAAAAAATCCAATTGAGTTTGTGAATAGTAGTTACAACAAAAAAGTGAAAGAGTTATTAAAAGGGAATGAAGATCTGATAAAAAAGGTTTGTACAATATCACCAACATTGCCATATATGTATGGAACTATTAAAACTCATAAGCCAAATTATCCAGCTCGGCCAATAATTAGCTCTGTAGGTTCAGCAGCATATAAATTATCTAAGTACCTTGTGAATATCCTCAATTCTTTAGTTGGCACCATCCCATATTCAAATATAAAAAATAATGTAGACTTGATTAACAAACTGAATGAAGTACAGATCAACAGTACCTGTAGGCTTGTCAGTTTTGATGTAGTCTCACTATTCACAAAAGTACCTATTGATGACATGTTGGAATTTTTATCTGAAACATTAGATAATAGACAATTGAATCTACCATTCTCCATACACACTTTAATAGAATTAATTAAATTATGTATAAAAGATTGTAAATTTGAATTCAATGGGAGATTTTATGCACAAACTTTTGGTATGGCTATGGGAAACCCTTTATCCCCAGTATTGAGCAATCTATACATGGAATTTTTTGAAAGCAGAATCGTAAATAACATCATACCTAATAATGTAAAATGGTTTCGATATATTGACGACATAATATGTGTGTGGCCAGGAAATGAAAATTTAGATAACTTTCTTCTTAGATTGAATAGTTTGGTACCATCAATAAATTTCACTATGGAGCTGGAG
>NC_090741.1:92817569-92840069 GCF_036898095.1 Palaemon carinicauda | reverse complement strand
ATGAAGAAAGGTTCGGGAATCTTAAGAATTGATGGTAATTAGTTATCCATAAATTAATCTAACTGGAAGAGACGTTTAGCTATCGAAAAGTTCGTACTGCTACACGAAGCTCTGTAGTGGAATCGCAATATTATTTCTTTTTACCAACCTTACCAAAACTGTATATCATAACACCGGCCTTTTTCTGCTTCTTATATTATAGACACAAGTTTCCGCTTATGACAATTGTCCTAGTCTCTCTCCAATCAAGGTTTAACAAGAGGTAACAAATTAATTGCTACTGTTAACAAAGCATCTCAATCTCTCTAGTTCTTCACACCAATAATATATCAGAGGAAGAGTAAGGGCATTTTTCATCAATGAAAGCTGTAAAAAGAGAGGTACTCATATCCAGAAAATTCGGAGAAAAAAATAGATGATGATACGAGGTCTCTGTGGCTATAGAAAAACTCACTATAGGTTACATATTTACAAATATATTCATGTAAAAACTTTGGATGCCCGAATAAGACTGGTGTTTCACTAACAGGGAATTGCGCCGTGCGTTTATTTATTGCTCTAGGGAGATGAATTCGTTGTTGCATTAATTTGTATTGAATTTCTTTTCTACAAGAAAAAAAATCCGCTTTTCTATGAGAGATAAAAATAATCGAGAAATAAAACGAAAAGTTTTTGTTATCCACATATTAATATTTCGAATTATGAAACCAAGGTAATCGAGGGGTGATAGTAATGACGTTGAAAAGGAAATATGAAAAAACCTACTATAATAATAATAATAATAATAATAATAATAATAATAATAATAATAATAATAATAATAATAATAATAATAATAATAATAATAATAACAAAATGAGCTCTCAGTAGAGCACAGAACTCCACCGTGCCAGCTTATTTCTCGTTCTTTTGCTCGACCTTGACCTCGACCTGTGACCTTAACTTGTAATAATTAGCGTGAATTTTCCTGCACTCATATATCGACCAAGATTGAAGTCTCTGTGACAACGATGTCTAAAGTTATGGCTGATTACGTGAATTGGAGTTTTTGCTTGACTTTGACCTTGACCTTATAAAATTTAATAATTTTCAGTTTTATATATAACAGATAAGGACTACATGTCTTATTACTCTGCAACTTAAATTGTGGCTAGGAAGCTGTTCACAAACAAACAAACACACAAAGCCTAACCTGCTTCCAACATCTTTGGTGGAGGTAGAAATAACAACAACCTCAACAACAACAACGACAATAATAATAATAATAATAATAATAATAATAATAATAATAATAATCATAATAATAATAATCATAATAATAATAATAATAATTAATAATAATAATAATAATAATAATAATAATAATAATAGAATAATAATAATAATAATAATAATAATTATCAGCTTTGATATAGGGTCTACGGACAAATCACGCTAGATTTAAATACTTTTTATTTCAAAACTGCAGTTGGGTTTTAGCATATGATAGAAAAAAATCATTCTATCAATATAAATTTTAAAGTAATATGCATGCAGCACAAAAAAGGAAAGCTTAACCTCGCTCACACTTCACCGGAGGAGGCAAGAAAGAGAATAGGAAAGAGATAATAACTTCACGATTATCTTATAGAAAAAGAAAACATTATTGCATAAATTTCTATTCACTAGTTTTCATACACTAAAGAGTATGAAAATTCTTATTATATCTTTTTGTTTATTCCAATAAAAAAAATTCAATTATCGCTGTTCGAGTCGCACTCAAACTCGTTAGAATCTTGAAGATTCTGTATCGTCATTATCCTTGTGAGATTTGGATGGGAGTTTAAGGGAGCCTATCGACCTACCTGCTGAGTAAATAGCAGCCATTTACTGGCCTTCCCTGGCCCTAGATTGGGTGGAGAAGGGGTTCGAGCGCTGATCATATGAAATATGATCAGTTTCTAGGGATATAGAATATAGTATTCGGCCTTAAGGCCGGCTCTTTTACAGATTGGTCGCCCTGTATAATTTTCTTTCTATTTATGGCCACCTATTTTAGCTCTTACAACCTTCTTCCTCTTTTCAGGTCATCTACCATAACTGTAATATCTTATAGTAAAATAATTGAAACAGATATATATATATATATATATATATATATCTACTGTGAAAGGTGATAGTTAAGTAGGTTGGGAAAAGGTGATTTTCCAGTTCTTTGTCGCCCCATTAAGTCATTAACTTTTTATTTCGCCGGTGATTGTACTGGTGGAAAGCACACACCTCTTTATTGCTTGGATTGGAATCGAGGTGCCACTTTTTGTAGTCGGTGAAGATGGTAAGTCAGGGTGCTTGACAGTCTTTCTGCATATACTCTATGTACCTGCGGAGGTTTTGGTACTCTGGCTGGTCCTTTGTATAAATGTTAATGTCGTTGCAAGCATTGCCCCATGTTGAAGGCCCTTGTTCTGGCTCCTCCATTTGCGATTTTCTGACATTGTTACACCACCTAAACCAGCTCCCCAGCTGGATTTTAGATGATTCAAGACAGCAATTAGTTTTTCTAAGGTGAACTCTTAGGAAGACGCTGTCGCTGTTTTGCATAATACGGTCTATTTTCATCCTAATTTTTTTTACATACTCAGATCTTTGTTGTCAGGCCTTCCGTTCAGCAGCATTTGGTGTGCTACCTTGTTTGGGCTTACGGTACCTAGTCTAGTTTCAGTCTTGTTTTCTGAATTGTGTTTGTTGATGGTTTCCCAGGTTTTTTTTTTCTTTGGGTGGGGGAGGGGCTGTTATGGGTCATATCTATTGTAGTTATGTGTTCATGCCAGCATTCTATTTTTTCGCTGTTAATTGAGCCCAATAGTGCCTCTCCAAGTTCTACGGTACTTTTAGCTTAAGGAATTCTATTATGTGTCTCGATGTACTTCATGTACTACTCATTTTTAATATTTGTCAAGACTTGCAATGTAGCTCTTCTTGCAGCCTCGAGGGATGTTACAATGATACTATCTAAACCAGTTTTTGCATTTAGTGATTACAGTTCTTTAGGACTGGGCTAATATTGGATATCGCAATCTCCAGGTCTGACTCAAAGCTTTCCCAATCTGGATCTTGGATTAGATTGTCGTGGTATAAGTACAGATTTTTTTTGTAGATTATTATTGGTCAGTGTTGTGATTTTGGTAAAGCGTCAGCAATTGAGTTTTCAACGCTCTGGGTAATGTCTTAATGAGGCCAATGATATGTATGGATTCTATCTCCAGTATGAGCTCTAGAAATATGCTTTAACCTTTGCAAGAGACCCAGCTCTCGACACGCTCGCCATCACTGTTTATATGGCTGTAGCCCCAGGATGTAATGTGGTTATTAAATTCACCAATAACATGGCATGCCTTGTTTCCTAATAATGGTATTGTGTTCCCTGCTCCTATGGAGGATTTTCAGCTCACCAATTGCGGTGCCTTTCCTTCCATGAACAAGACTTGCGAGGCATATTATTTGGTTCATATGAAGTATTCCTGTTGAAATCAGCTCTCCTATGTGTCTCCTGTAGACAAAGTATATAGGCTCATAAGATCGCGAGAAGCTGAAATTAACACGCAACGAATATAAGTCATCAGATGTACAAGCTTTCCCAAGTGTCTTTCACCTTACTGGATCGAATAAAGTTATCACTGTAATTAATTGAAAAAAGAGATGCAAAGATATCTTGATAATTAATAAATATGATTTCTTTTTTCCGTCGCAGTATTTCTATTTCGTACGTAAAAAAAAAACAATGACTTTCCTTTCACCATAAACAATAGAAAAAGGTGAGGAAAGGACAAAATGTGAAGGTTATTTTCGGGAAAACTTAAGGTGTTGAAGGTATTGCATAGTTGAAATTATTTTAAATCATATCCAAATATCTACGTTCTATTTTGATGTTTCAGTTGAAGTGGCTATCCTGGAGGGTATTTAGTCTTGCATGGTGTATCAGCTCCTCAATGTTGACCAGTTTTTCCGACTTTTTATTATAGTCTATGGGTTTCATCAATTACTTTATTTATAATTCTGAGCATATCGTTTTTGTTATAATTCTTGTTAATCAAGTTTTTAAGTATGATGTCTCTTTTTATTTTATTAATTCTTATGCTGTGTGGAGACATTGAGGGGAATCCGGGACCAGTAGGTCCTAGATTTTGTCAATGTCCTCTTCTGTATTGCAATATTCGTGGTCTTCATGCAAATATCCAAGACCTTACAGTTGTGTCCAGACGGTATGATATTCTTTTGTGATCAGAAACTTTGGTTTCTAATATGTGGCACTCATCTGAGTTCCTTATAACTGGTTTTAAGAAGCCAACAATGTTGAAATGTGATGCCATCCTTAGGACCAGGGGAATGGCGGTGTATATTAGGACCGAGTACACTGCTTCTCATAACTGATGCTATCGATGTGGATGTCATGAGATTCAGGTAATAAATGTTTGTGGCAGGCATAACAAATCTTATTTGTATTCGATTTACCGGAATCTAGAAATGGATGATTCTATCTTCGATTGTCTTCTTACCATTATGGCTAAGATACAAGAAGATGATAGAAAGGTTTCTTTTGTCTTTGTTGGTGATTTCAATGTTCACCATAGGGAGTGGTTAAGTTCTATCTCTCCTACCGATCAACAGGGCTTAAGAGCTTTAGACTTTACCTCTGAATGAGGCTGTGAGCAAATCATAAATGAAGCTACTCACAGGTCTGGTAATTGCTTGGACCTCGTATACACTGACTCCCCTGGCTTTATAACTAGTAACGTTGGTTCTCAAGTCGGGACATCTGATCATGCTTTGATTTCATCAGTAGTGAAGACTGAGCAGCCTGTCTTTGATATATCATACTCATGTAAAATTTATATGAAATTCCAAGCACACTGGAATGGGATTTTGCATGATCTTTTGTGCTTGAACTGGTCACAATTATATAGTAGTGTACATCCTGTTGTCCCTTTGAATGAGAATCTACTCAACATAATTGATAAGCGTATCCCTTCTCGTGTGCTAACATACCGAGTGAAGGACAAATTGTGGTTCAATGATCATTATAGACGTGCTTATTTGGAGAAGCAGGAGGCCCATCATCTTTGGACGGGTAACTGATCAGATTTGACCTGGAACAACTATCTTTAGCCTCGAGCTTTTGCTCAGAGGTTATGCCTCAACTGAAAAGGAGTACAATTTAACCATAAAAGAAACCATTTCTGGTACAACTCAGGAACATAAATGGTGGTCTACCCTTAAATCTGTGCTCTTTGGTGTAAATGCAACAGTTCCTCCTTTACTTAAACCAGATTTCTCAGTCACTCACTGTCCAAAGTAAAAGGCAACCAGTTTGGCGGATTTTTTTTGCCAGTAAACAGAGTAATGAAAAACTGTTTTCCTGAAGATAAACTAACTAAACCAACTAGTTTAGCTTTTCGATCTCCTAAGATTAAAGCTCTGTTGTTAGACCTTGATGCTTATGGAGGTTTAGACCCAAATGGTATTTTTCCTTTGTTTTTTATAAAGACTGCAATTTCTTAGCTCCAAAGTTATCTGTTATTTTGCGCAAGTAAGCAAGAAGAGGAGCTTTTAGCACTTGTTGGAGAATTGATAATATTACTCCTCTATGTAAATATGTTTGTGGTAGCTCAGGTCCCACTGATTACCCCCCAATTTCCTAACTCCCATATTATCTAATGTTTTTGAATGTCGTCTGGCAAAACGTCTTGATAGGTTTGCCGAAGGTAATCATCCATTCTCTAGTTTGCAATTCGGTTTTCTTAAAGGCCTTGGAGCATGTGATGCCCTTGTTACAATGTCCAATGCTGTACATAAATCCCTTGATTGTGGTCAGGAAGTTCGTATGATCGGCCTTGATTTTAGTCCTGCCTTTGACCGTGTTAATCATGAGGCCCATGTTTTCAAACAGTTGGGAAAGGGTGGGTCCTTTCTTAGCATTATTATTGATTTTTTAAGTAATAGATCTCAAAGAGTTGTTGTTGATGAGCACCATAGTGAGTATAGGAATGTGATATCCGGTGTCCCACAGGGTAGTGTTCTTGTCCCATTACTTTTCATACTATATACATATGACATGTGGTTTGGCCTTGAAAACAAGCGTGTTGCATATGCAGATAATGCTACTCTCTTTGCATCAATTCCATCCCCCGAATGTAGGTCTGGGGTTGGTGAATCCCTTAATAGAGATTTAGCAAAAATTAGTGCATGGTGCAAACTATGGTGTATGAAGTTGAATCCTAACAAAACTCAAAGTATGAATGTAAGTAGGTCCAGGACGGTGGCTCCTAAAAATCCGGATCTCAGTATTGATAATGTTTCTTTATATTTGTATGACTTAACATTCTGGTGTGATTCTTGGAAGCATATTTACTTTTGAGAAATGCATTAGGTCTGTGTCTTCTTCAATTGCACAAAAAAATGGCTTATTGAAAAAGTCTTACAAGATTTTCGGTGATCAATCTATTCTGAAGAAGTGTTTTAATTCGTTCCTTAGACCTTGTTTTGAGTGTTGTTCCCCTGTCTGGTGTTCAGCTGCTTATTCCCATCTTAATTTGTTGAACAGAAACTTACGGTCTATTAAATTGTTTATTCCTGATCTAGATATTAATCTTTGGCACCGTCGTTCAATTAGTTCATTATGCATGTTGCATAAGATTTTTCATACCTCTGACCATCCTTTACATTCAGATCTCCCTGGACAATACTATCATGTTCGTAATACTAGGCAAGAAGTTAATTCTAATAGCCAGGCCTTCTCCATCATGAGGCTCAATACTACACAGTATTCCAGAAGTTTTATTCCAGCCGTTACCAAGTTGTGGAATGATCTTCCTAATCGGGTAGTTGAATCAGTATAACTATAAAAGCTCGAAGTTGGAGCATATGTTTTAATGTTGACCAGGCTAACATGAGTCTTTTTATAGTTTATATATGACAAATCTGTTTTTGACGTTGTTAATAGTTTATACAGGACATATCTGTTCTGATGTTGTTACTGTTTGTAGAATGATTTATTGTTAATTTATTCTCATCATTTATTTATTTTTTATTTCCTTTCCTCACTGGGCTATTTTTCTCTATTGGAACCCTTGGGCTTATATCATCTTGCTTTTCGAACTAGGGTTGCAGCTTTGCTAATAATAATAATGATAATAATAATGAGTCAAAAGAATGTTTAAACTTTAAATTTTTCATAAAAGAGAGAGAGAGAGAGAGAGAGAGAGAGAGAGAGAGAGAGAGAGAGAACGCTTTTAACGAATATCAAAATACGTTCACAGGACGATGTGAACTATATTCAATGAAATCGGTGGATCTGGTTTCTCTGACGGAAACTAATACTTTATCAAAGCCTAGAGCTTCAAGAGGCAGGGAAAGAGAAAACAATGACTTCAGAGATATTATATATATATATATATATATATTTATATATATATATATATATATATATATTTATATATACATATATATATATATATATATATACACATACATATGTCCCATGTCAAAGGATAATGAGACACCGGAACATTTTTTTTTTCACTTTATTAAAAAAAAGGTTTGTGAAATACACTTTACACAGCCCGATACTCTCAGATGAGTACCTTGTTCTAATGATTGCTCAAGTGGCACTGCTTAACCCTTGGCAAGTAAAATGTCAATATGCCGAATTGTTATATTTCGTGGAATTCTCCACTATGATGGAATATACCATCACCAATAGGATTATCACACATCTTATGAGACTTGGCACATGTCACTTATAAAAGAGTTCAGTGATCTCGCCCTACAATTTGTAACAGTCAAAGTACTCTTAAAAAGGTCATTCATCTCACTGCATAGAACACTCCGGGAGGAGGTGCTCACTCACCCTCTCTACTCTATGATATATGGAAGACACTCCGACCCGGAATAGGGCATGGGATGTACTAGACAAAAATGCAACATAAAATATATACATAAAAATCACCCCAAAAAACAGACATCTTCCACAAAAAAATAAAAAAAGGGAATATTGTATTTAAAAATGGACACAATATATGAAATAATTTCACTCATTGCTTCTTATGACCTCTGCAATTACAGTACAGAATACCCAAAGTGAAAAAAAAAATTCATATCAATATCGGTATTATACAACCTTATTAATAACCTCTCTCTGGTTGCGGGCAATACGGACTTTTTGGGCGGGATAGGGGTAGGAATAGATATTCCTTCATCCCTCGATTTTACTTGTCCGGGTTTACGGCACAATTTTGCAACACAGCTCACCACCACCGTTTCGCCATTTTTAAAATCACTACTACACTTGCACTTGGAACTATCAATCGCTGGCCACTAGCCGTTTTCTCGAGAAAATCGTGCAGTTTCCCGCCCTTCCATTATAACTGTAATTATAAGGCATTCACATCTACCCTTCCTCTAACACTGTCTTGACTCGAGGCTGAACTTTAATTCCGTAGCCACTTGAGCTTTGGGAACCACCCCGCCCCTAGCAACCAGGAATCATATAAAGACATGCATAATGCAGCATCCAACTGACGGATCTTATCTGAACTATTTAGCCCCTCTCTCTCTGTTTTTTTTTTAGGTTCACTCCGCAGTATGTCATACGTATTGCCTCAATCAGCAAAATTACCAGACTTTACTTATACATTAAGCACCAACCTAACAACACATTATTATTAAGTTTATTTAGAACACGTCAAAAGAAGAAATGAGGTCTGTTCATACAGCAACAACAGCAGTAAAGACAATTTCCTACTCATCAACTCGAGGAATGTCCTGTATGCAGAGTTAAGAAGTACGGTACTACCTCTTCAGGCACCACACGTATGTTTGCCTGATGATGTTCAGACACTCCGCCATTAAAAATGCTCATTGAATATGCGGCCCAGAGACTTTATAATAATCTCCCACGAAACATTCGAATGATTGAAGACATTAAGGCTTTCAAGAGGAAACTGAAGACTTTCTTATTTCATGAGTCTTTTGACAAAGCCGATTTAACAGTAAATGAACATTAGGTGATATGAAATGTTAAATAATCTGAACGAACAAGGTAAACTGACAGTGTAGAGAGTGGGGTTCCCCTCCTGTATGGGACCGGAAAAGCAGCCATCAAAGTAAAGTAAAGTAGATTTAACCGTCTCTACTCGGTACAGACACAAATACGCTGGCTCTAGTTTGTGTTTCCTAAGTTGTCTATACACATAATCACCCACAAATACTTTTACCGGTGCAGATATGAACCGACCATCATACTTTGAGCTGTGCTTTTCATTAGGTTTTTTCAAAAACCTTTTAGTGGTGTTTATTACACTCCTTAATTTAGTGAATAGACACGGCATTGCTCAGTTGAATAATTTGGAAACTGTTGCGAATTAATCAGGACCGTAAAAAGAAAGCGTGTCACTGAGCGAAGCATTATATGCAATGTTAAAAGCTAGTACAGCTGTAGGAAGCATGGCGTGCCAATGAAGAGGGTCATCAGCCACTAAGTAACGTAATATTTGCACCACTTACTTATTACACTTAAAGTGCTCAATTTTCATCAAGTCCGTGACCGATTTCACCACCTTATTTATAAAGTACAGACCATTATCACTTATCAATATTTTCGGGCAACCAAACCTAGTAATGAAAGAGCACAGTGCCTGGGATAATAAATTTGCTAATTTATCCAGCATTGCATAAGTCTAAGTGTAACGAGTAAATTCATCCACAAATACACATAAAAACTTATGTTGAGTTATACCAGTAGGAAATGGTCCTACCACATCCCTAAATATACTATAAAATTTAAAAGGAATCACAGCACACTTTGTGTTTTTATGTTATTTGAAACAGTTACAAGCATGACAAAATTTGATATAATTGTCTATAGGTTTTTTTCATTCCTAGCCAAAAGAAGGATTCTCGTGCTCTCCATGATGTTCTATCGATCCCTAAATGCTAAGCATACGGACTTACATATACAATGTGGATGGGTCGATTAATTAAAGAGGGAGGAAGAATTACGCACGATTTAAATATCTATTGAATTCAAAACAGAAATTTCTTCTTAGGTTGTAGGTTAAAATAAAAGAAAAATAATTAAAACATTAATTCCACCAAAATAATTTCAAAACAATTTGCATGTAGCACAAATAATGAGAATATAACGTCTTTCACACTTCGCTCGATGAGGAAACAAATGGAATTGGAATATCATTAATTCTATGAGAACAAGAGAAGCACATTATGCATTTATCAATTGATTTGGCTTCCTGCTCTGAAAAAGTATCATAATTATCATTGTAATATTTTCCTTTTCATTCTTTTCGATGTGAGACTTGGAAGGCAAACTTAATCTTGTAATAATTTATATTAAAAACATTGAGATTGAATATTTATACATACACACGGACACACGCATACATATACTGTTTATATATATATATATATATATACACACACACATATATATATATATATATATATATGTATATATATATATATATAATATATATATATATATATATATATTTCTACCTCATACTTGGGATCGAACGCTAGCCCCTGCTAATGAAAGGCCAGGTCGAAACCAACCATGTCACGAGAGCCATAAAAGAAATTGGAACCTGACACTAACAGCTGTCCGAGGATTTACCTGGCGAGACATCAGTCTCTTACCAGCGAGTTTTACCCACTTTCCCGGGCCACCACGTGACACAATTGGTAGTAATTCATTCAAACTACCCCTAATGAGTCAATATGGATAAATATCAAAACAACATCGTGCTCAAATAGAAATAAATTTCTACCTCATACTTGGGATCGAACGCTAGCCCCTTCTAATGAAAGGCCAGGTCGAAACCAACCATGTCACGAGAGCCCATAAAAGAAATTGGAACCTGACGCTAACAGCTGTCCGAGGATTTACCTGGCGAGACATCAGTCTCTTACCAGCGAGTTTTACCCAATTTCCCGGGCCACCACGTGACACAATTGGTAGTAAATCATTCAAACTACCCCTAATGAGTCAATATGGATAAATATGAAAACAACATCGTGTTCAAATAGAAATAAATTTCTACTTCATACTTGGGATTGAACGCTAGCACTTCTAATGAAAGGCCAGGTCGAAACCAACCATGTCACGAGAGCCCATAAAAGAAATTGGAACCTGACGCTAACAGCTGTCCGAGGATTTACCTGGCGAGACATCAGCTCTTACCAGCGAGTTTTACCCAATTTCCCGGGCCAACACGTGACACAATTGATAGTAATTCATTCAAATTACCCCTAATGAGTCAATATGGATAAATATAAACACAGCATCGTGTTCAAATAGAAATGAATTTCTACCTCGTACTTGGGATCGAAAGCTAGCCCTTTCTAATGAAAGGCCAGGTCGAAACAAACCCTGTCACGAGAGCCCATAAAAGAATTTGGAAACTGACGCTAACAGCTGTCCGAGGATTTACCTGGCGAGACATCAGTCTCTTACCAGCGAGTTTTACCCAATTTCCCGGGCCACCACGTGACACAATTGGTAGTAATTCATTCAAATTACCCCCAATGAGTCAATATGGATAAATATCAACACAACTTCGTGCTCAAATAGAAATAAATTTCTACCTCATACTTGGGATCGAACGCTAGCCCCTTCTAATGAAAGGCCAGGTCGAAACCAACCTTGTCACGAGAGCCCATAAAAGAATTTGGAAACTGACGCTAACAGCTGTCCGAGGATTTACCTGGCGAGACATCAGTCTCTTACCAGCGAGTTTTACCCAATTTCCAGGGCGACCACGTGACACAATTGGTAGTAATTCATTCAAATTACCCCTAATGAGTCAATATGGATAAATATCAACACAACATCGTGTTCAAATAGAAATAAATTTCTACCTCATACTTGGTATCGAACGCTAGCCCCTTCTAATGTAAGGCCAGGTCGAAACCAACCATGTCACGAGAGCCCATAAAAGAATTTGGAACCTGTCTCTTGTCTCTTACCAGCGAGTTTTACCCAATATCCCGGGCCACCAAGAGACTGATGTCTCGCCAGGTAAATCCTCGGACAGCTGTTAGCGTCAGGTTCCAAATTCTTTTATGCACGTCCCGGTATATCTGGATAATACAACAGATGCAGCCGTTTCTAGTCCACTGCAGGGCAAAACCCACAGACATATCTTTATTAAGGTCAGGGGTTTCCCCATTTATTCAACTTGCTAGCCCTTAAAGAGGGCTATAAGACTATAGTATAATCAATCATAGCAAACTAACCTAGCAACCATCATTAAGGTATCCTCATTCAAAAGGGGATATATATATATATATATATATATATGTGTGTGTGTGTGTATATATATATATATATATATATATAAATATATATATATATATATATTAGTGGTGGCTTGGTAGTGTCATTGCGCAGGAAAACGTGTGTGTTTTGCAGAGTGCAAATCTGTCAGTATAAATTCCTTAGCTGAGGGCTTGTAAGTCTGGGAGCATTAAGTAAATTTTCCCACAGCCTGACATGAGTGCTGGAGATTGTTAGAGGACACTGCAGAAGGATAAAATTTCGTGTGGACTAACAACAGGTCCCAATGCACCTTGCAGTAGGACATGAAAGCTGCTTTGAGGGTTCGATGAAAATTTTCAACTATGCCGTTAGCATAGTTGAAGGCAGTTGTCTGATGTAGAGTGATGCACGTGAGATTTTCTAATGATATCCACAACTAAGAGGAGAAAGTGGTACCTCTGTCAGAAGTAATATGCTAACGGATACCAAATCTCACTTTCCACCCTGAGTGAGGCAGGTGTACATGAGGAGAGAACCTTGCAGTTTCTAAAGGAATGACTTCAGGGAAACTAGTGGAGTTGCTGATGTAGGTAAAAAGGTAACGATTTCCTTGTGATGGTGGTAGGAGACAATGCTCAGATTGAATAAAGGTTCTACTCTTGAATCTGTAAGTTGGTGACCCAATCCTTAGCCTCCTTAGTAATGCCGTGCAAAATGAGCTTCATCAACAGTAACTGTGTAGTAGATTGGCATATGGAATGTGAAAGGCCATGAATGAAATAAAATAAATGCTGGTGAATGGGAGCAGGTATCCACGGTCGTGGTCTAACGTTACTGACTTCAAAGAGGAGCCTGGTATTGGTGTAGTGAAAGGTGACGTCTTCCCAATGTCGGGACGTGCAGGATGTCCTATATGAAAAGCACTCTGGCTCTTTTCGTTGGGGTTCTGCCAGGGTGTTGTAATCCAATCTCAGGAGAATAACAACCAATGACAGGGCATCGACAAAGGGAATTATTTTCCAGGGACGTGTTACAGAGTAAAATTGTATTCAGACACGGCAGAGAGATGTCATCGTTACCGGTGGACCAGGTGTTAGACGGGAGTGAAGGAGTACACCAGGAGCATGTAATCCGTACCAATGAACAAAGGCGTACCTTCCAAGAAGTAGCGAATGTGAGGGACAGCTAAGTGTAACACCAGCATTTCCCGGTCGAAGGTTAAGTTACTGGATTTTCCCTTGCAGAGTTTTTTACTGAAGAAGATCAATGGGCGTGGAAATCTATCAACCACCTGGTTGAGTATTGCCCCAATAGCAACGTCACAGACTAAGATGGAGAAAAGGAGAGGTGCATGTGGCATGGCAAATATCAGAGCAGCAATGGTTGATAGTACATTCTTTGCTTTGCAGAAGGTCGCTTCCTAAAGAGAAACCACTTAAGGTCTTTTGGGTTACCCTTGAGGGAGGTGTGTAAGGAGGCACGAGTGACAGTAAATTGACGGTCATGGGAATGGAAAAGTGTTCTTACTACTTCAAAAGTGATGTGGTGCCCTAAAAACGATACTTCGTTGGCTTCAAAGGTTCACTTGTGGTACTGAACTACAAGGGTTATTCTGTTGTAGGCGGTCGAGAATGATGGATAGGGGATTTTATCCACGTGACATACCCAAGAGGAGAGGTCCCCTAAGATGCCATAAATAACGCAATGAAAAGTGGCCCAAACATTACGAAGGACAAAACAAAAATAATCGAAGGGGAAACTACCGAAATGGGTGGTGAGTGCAGTCTTGAGCAATTCTTCTGTGTTCATATGCACTTGACAATACCCCTTAAGTAAGTTTCTACATGCTCAGGCGACTGTAATCCCCAAAATGGCACAGGGAGTCATCTTTCTTCAGGAGGATGGGTAAGGGAGAGGACTATGGGTTTTAGGCCTTTCAGTAAAAGATCAATTCTTCCTCTTTGGTGAACATTTTTTAGCAGCTGTCAAACAGTCTGGCGCAAGATGCATAATCTGTTGAACACTGAGACCTCATCATCTTCATATGGTGATAAATAACGTGTTTGGTGGCAATCGTGACAGTTTGGTGAATATCTGGACGGAAAACTTCCGAGTATGACGTGAGGAGGTGGGTATCGGCATCAGCGGATGTGGTGATGTGGAAAGAAAGGTAGGGCTAAAGAGGTGTCAACGAGTAAAAGTCTGTTTTGACTAACCAAGAAGTGGAAATGTGATAGGAAAACCGCACCGAGTATTGATAATGTGATATCAGCAACAAGTAATTTCCAATCATATTTGACGCTTCCAAACAATAATATAAGGTTTCTGTAACCATGGTGGATATCATTGATCCGTTGGCAGCTATCAGGCGGACGTCAGGAGGCATAGACAGTCGATGTCATGTCCTAGGGAGTGGCCTTTTGAGAAGAGAATGGCAAGCACCCGTGTCTTCCAAAAATCACATGTCAATGCCTTTATCACGTAAAAAGAAAAGATTAGTGAGAGGGGAGGTCAATGCCACAAGCAGGGGCTTACTTGCACACTTTTTGCGCACTGATAACTCTTCGCACATTTCTTTGCAGCAGCCCCAAATCTGGAATGGTACAAGCATAATGGGGCTGATAGGCATCAGAAATTGGTTATAGAGGTCGTTAGATGGGGAGTAACCAATTGGTAGGTGGTGGACGTCTTTTGTTGTCACTACGGCAGGTCACAGGGTAGGTGCCTGTTTTACACCGCATTCATGTCAACTTCGGTCGATGTTGAATAGTTGTCCTCTCCGTCAGGAGTGGCGGCATTGATGGAGGCCTTAAAAGTGGTGAAGAGGCTGCCTATAAGGGTGTCAAATTTGGTTATTAAGTCTTTCACCTGCAAAAAGTCGGCCTTGTGTATATCAGCACATGCAGGTTTAGTTAATCTTCGTACCCAATGGCCATGAGGTAGGTTAAGATGAAGAGAAGAGCTGTCTGCTGCAGGTTGCAGCCGAGCAATATTGGTAATTTTCCTGAGGGAGAGCGAAGCCTTCTGGTTACCTAACAGTTGTTGAGAGAGGCTGAAAAAGTTCGGCTATACGGGCTGCTAACAATAGCAAGTACTGCTCACGAAGGTATATTTCCAGGGCGTTGTACGCTATTGGGGTGTTCCCTCGCTTGCAAAGCCAATTATAGATTTTAGGGAAAGTGTCCCCGGGGATCTCGAGTATGTCACACCCTTAATGCAGAATGGGAACTCTGCCCGCGGAAACCAGGTGAATGATTCTGTGCTGGTAATTCCTGTAGTTTCATGGGATTGGTGTTGATATGAAAATCAGGGTCCGAGGACGGCATCATGACACAGTAACACCACTGCAGTGAGGAGAAATGCTGCGGTAGGGAACTGGTAACTCAGATGGTCAGTAATAAGAATGAGCAGTTGAGTTGTAACTGAGAGCCGAGGTGAATTCAACTATTTTTATTTCAACATATAGCGAGTAATGAATACCTATTGACATACAAATACCTTTATGACATTTATAGCAAATGTTGAGAGAGAAAAATAAAAGTTTCTTTATAAATATGCTAGGTTAATGGAATTCTTTTCCTATATGTAGGAAAAATATCTGGAGAAAATAATATACAATTCCCAGACCATTGATATGTATTTGTCGAGAAACGTTAATACGATATCGTTACAAAATGCTTTTTCCGGTTAATTAGTTTTATTATTAGAATATCATGAGTAAAAAAAGTTTAATTTCATATGCCGACATGTTTCTTTCAACTACACAGCTGCAAGAAAACGTAGTAAGATATTATGCCATGATGAAAGTTGCTGATATGAAAGTCTTGCATGTGAATTCTAAAATAAACAATTGTAATAACAGTATTCTGGTTTCGTAAACAGCTCATGTTTCTCTCTACAACGATAAAGGAGAAACACTATACTGAACACGGTCGTCATTTTTAACTGGTATGCATATGGTATTTCCAGTAAAATTTTAATAAGAAAGCAATAATTTTCTTTTCTATTTTAAAATGACAGAGAGAGAGAGAGAGAGAGAGAGGAGGAGAGAGAGAGAAGAGAGAGAGAGATGAGAGAGGAGAGAGAGAGATGAGAGAGAGAGAGAGATTGCACCTGCGTAGAGAAAGTGTTATATTTCAACACATTTAGTAGGGATTATACATTAAAAATCGATCTTTTTTGAAATTCGTGAGTTTGGTACTAATGAAGTAAATCTCCGAATCCTGAAATTTTGGGGATTCTCCATTTCATGAATTTTTTTTTCCATATGTACATATATACATAAATATACTTTAGAGAATACTTTGTATCTATATTATCTTTTAAACGTTGTTACATTTCATTTCTCTCTCTCTCTCTCTCTCTCTCTCTCTCTCTCGTCTCCTCTCTCCTCTCTCACTCTCTCCTCTCTCTCTCTCTCTCCTCTTCTCTCGATCTCTTTCTCTCTTTTCTTTTCTTTTCAACTGGTAGAAAGGATAAACAATCACACAGAATAATAAACAAAATAAATTTCTTTCAAACTGTTATAGCTTTGCATCATTGGTAATTCCCTGATAAAAAATTCACACTTATACCTTTTAGTTAATTGTTTTTTTTAATCTTTTTTTGAAGTACACCGTATTTCAATCGCAGGGGAATAATACTCTCCAAATGGAGTTGCAATCATCATAATATTCATTGTAAAACTTCATATTAAGAATACTTTTCTCAAAAGGCAAATTTTTTCTTGAATTATAGCAGGTTTCCAAAATAATATAAAGTGTAACGACTATATAAAAAAACGATAGAAATAATGATTTAGGAGAATAGTGATGTTTATATTAATAATTATATTAATCATTACTGTTATCATAATATTATTACCCGCATATATGTCTATAAAAAATTATGTATCAATTAGATAAAATGTATTTATGAAAATTAATATCTCATAAGATAAGATATCCTGATTCAACCAGAATTACTTTTTATAACATGAATATCATGTAATGCTCGACCTACACTTTTAGAGGCTTAAAGACCGGCTTCCCTTTAGTCGAGAAATATAGGGCTAATCATAAGGTCCAGGGGAGTTGTTTGATAACCTCAATTAGCTTAGAAAATTACAGTATTTTTTTACCTTTGAGTTTTAATATATTTGAGATGGAAATCTGACGATAAAAAGCAGAAAAGAAAAGACATCAGCGAGAAAAAGAAAACAATTTCGTATTATTATTAACAAAATCTAACTAAAGATGTTAAAATGTGTCTGAAAATGGAAGATTTTTTTTACTAAACCGGAAAACCATGAAGAGAAAAATAAGATTTCAATTCTGCCAGAAATTAAGGAAAATATAACGTTAATTGGAAGGTCTCCACAGGCTGAGTCCGGTTGCAAACAGATTTTTATGAATGAAAAACACGAATTAATCATGACTAGTGAAAGACATTTATAATGGAAAGCGATATTTGTATAATTGAGGAATTGAATGCATGTACATAAACACACACGCAAACACGACACGCATACACACACACTAATATATATATATATATAATATATATATATATATATATATATATATATATATATATATATATATATATATATATATATATATATATATATATATATATTCAGCCAAGGCCACAGGAAAAATAAAAGAAGGCGTACCGAGCGCTTTCGTGTTATTTCAAACACATTTTCGAGGTACAATGCTAAAAACACAGAGAACATCTAAGAAAGTAAACAATAAAAAACTGAAAAAATTGAAAACAAGTATTCAAAGTCCGGTTAAAACTAGTACAGCAGATACAGAGCAGTTCAACAGGTGATTAAAAAGAAACAATCTTACAAATCTCGTTAATAACAAATGGGTCCAGTTTGTACATACCACCTGGGCTTACATTCATTAAGTCACTGTGATATTTGATAAAAGCAGATTCAATTATATTTCTACGAGTTATATTATTACAATATAAAACAATTTTTGCCCGCCTTCCCAATGAATCATGTGATTAAAATTATTAATATGTAAAAACAAAGCATTCGAGATTTGTCCCGTTCTCACACTATATTTATGTTGTTTAATTCTTGTGTCCTGGCCCTTCCCAGATTGTCCGAGAAGGGCCTGGGTATGTAATGTGTGCACTAACCTGATTACTGAGGCCTTTGATTCCCCTAGGACGGCGGAATCAAGGGATATAGCTAGGAAGAAGCTTCGTACCTGGGTAAGGGGCTTCCAAAAGAACACCTCTGGCCCTTATCTTCCAAGTGAGAAGATGAGGGTGTATCTTTTCCCTAAGGCATCAGCTGATGCAGTGATTCCCCAGCCTCAAGAGGAGATCCCCCAAGTTCAGATCCAGGTGGATGCTGAAGTCACGGTCGCGATGCAAGACATCCAGTTAGATGACAGGATGTCTGATGTGGACGAACGTCTGGAGGAAGACCTCCTGGCAGAAGCCCAGGATGAAGTTTCAAGCCCCAGACGTTGTAGAGGAAGAGGTCGACGAGGTGTCGGCTATTCCGGTTCAGATTCCGGAGCCTATTCCCTCAACATCGGCCGGTCTCCCGAGTAGAGCTGGGACAGGCCCTCTCTTCTATTGTTGGAATGATCCAACAAATGCAGAAGGAGAATCAGGAGAAGGCGGCTGCAATGGAACTGCAGATGCAGTGCCTTGCAGAATCACATCGGCCCCAGAAAAAGCTCAATGTGAAAAGACCTTCCCTTGTGCTCAGATGCTAACCCATGGAGGTATGCTGAGCACATGCACGATGACGACTGGAAAGATCGTCATCTCGGATAAGCTGGGCTCAGTTTCCCCTGGAGGAGGTGGAATTCTGGCCCTGCAAGACATCATATCCGGACTGTTATGTCCGGCTGAGGAAGGAACCAGCTTCAAAGGAGGAGACAGAGCCGAAGGAGGTCATAGTGATGGACCATGCTAAGGCTCAAGCTCTACTTTCATCCTCGATGAAAGAGAGGGGGCTTCTCTAACTCAAAGGTAGCTGTATTGAGCAAGAAGCTCCCTTCCTTTGTGTCCTCGCCTGCTAGAGCCTTCCCCTTTTTACAGAAAGGGTTTGCGGCTGTACTAAAAGCAGTTGAGGCCGGCAAGCCTTGCCCCTCCCTGGAGGAGTGTAAACCCTTATAGCTGCCCCTGCCTGTGGACCACAAGACTGGAAGGACGTCCATCTTACGTTCTCAGTTGGAAAGTTGGAGGCTGATATTGTCGGACGTCAGTTCGGCGAGGACCTCCCTAAGCTGTCTGACTTTCTTTTGCGAAGAGAGTTCGAGACAAAAGAAAGACTGGCTGCCTCAATGTCTCTTCAGACTACTCTCGAGACGATGGCAAGTGACCCCAAGGTCCATGAAATGTTCATGGTGGTGGCCAAGACTCATCTGGCCACAGTGACGAAGGACCTTTATGGCTTCGTCAAGGCAAAGGAGAGCTTGTAGGGAGTTCGTGTTCACCTCGGCTACGGTGAGGCACGAGCCAAGGAAACTAATCTCCTCCAACATTTGGGGAAAAGACCTTTTCCCTACCGACTTGGTCAAAGAAGTTGTTGATAAGGCCACCCTGGAGAAATAGAAATCTTCTCCAGAAGTGGGGCCTGGCTATCAAAAGAAAATCTTCCCCGGATGAGGGTCCTCAACCAAAGAGGAAGACTATGAGGACTAAGGCTACCGTCTCGGCCAGCCAAGCCTGTTAGACAGCAACAGCAACTGCAATTGCCATTGCCTCCAGTGCCCCAGATAGTGGCACAAACCCCAACCACTTTTCAGTGGGTACCCCAGGCCGTGTCGGACACAGTCCCACAGCATTCACCCCAGCGTTCGAAGGGCAGTCTACTTCCTTTCGAGCAAAAGCCTAGAGGAGCAGCCAGAGGCTCGTCTAGGCGCCTCTCAAGAGGAAGGGTATTCAGGGGTGGTCGTGGTCAGGGGAGGCAAGACCTCAGGACGGCAGTCCAAGTGAGATGATACCTGTAGGAGGGAGACTTCTGAAATTTCGGGATCGGTGGACCTTCGATCCCTGGGCCCACAGCCTACTCAAGAATGGACTGGGCTGGAGCTGGTACAGCACTCCACCCCCGTGCCTTCGGTTTTTCCAACACTCCACCCCCGTTCTGGAGGAGTACGTTCAAGAACTGTTGGAGAAAAAAGGTGATCTGAAGGGTGAAGCCCATCAATTTCTAAGGGAGGCTGTTTTGTGTTCCCAAGAAATACTCGGAAAAGCTCAGAGTCATTCTGGACTTGTCGCCACTCAACAAGTTCATAGTGAAATTGCAAATTCAAAATGCTAACACTGCAACACATAAGGACCTTACTGCCCAAGAGGGGCATATTCCGTCTCTATAGACTTATCAGACGCCTATTGGCACATTCCAATCAGTTGTCGACTCTCCCCCTACCTAGGGTTCAGGCTACAACGAAGACTATACGCCTTCGGGAGCCATGCCATTCGGGGCTAAACATAGCCCCAAGGATTTTTACGAAGCTTGCGAGCGTAGCTCTCAAACAATTACGCCTAAAGGGAATTCAGGTAGTAGCCTACCTGGACGACTGGTTGGTGTGGGCAGCATCCGAGACAGAATGCTTGTAAGCTTCCAGTCAAGTGATCCAGTTCCTAGAGTACCTAGGCTTCAAGATCAACAGAAAAAAGTCTCGACTTTCTCCATCTCAAAAGTTCCAGTGGCTGGGAATCCACTTGGACCTTTTGTCACACCGTTTCTCCATCCCAGCGAAGAAAAGGAAGGAGATAGCGGGTTCTGTCAGGAGACTTCTAGATTCCAAAAGGATATCAAGACGCGAACAAGAGAGGGTACTGAGCTCTCTCCAGTTTGCTTCGGTGACAGACCAAGTGCTAAGAGCACAGTTAAAGGATGCAACCGGAGTTTGGAGAAGTTATGCATCAATCGTGCGAAGAGATCTGAGAAGACCAGTTCCGCTTCGGCTACGTAACTCTTCTCAGGCCTTGGTCCCAAGCCAGACATCTAAAGAAGTCGGGTTTTTCTTCAGCCACCTCCCCCGTCGATGACGATTTACTCAGACGCCTCAAAGGAGGGATGGGGAGGTCACTCTCATCGGAAAAAAGTCCAGGGGACTTGGTCCAAGCTATTCAGGACCTTTCACATAAACTTTCTAGAAGCTATGGCAGTGCTCCTTACCTTAAAGAAAGTTTCCCCGCGTCACTCGATCCACATAAGTTTGGTGATAGACAGCGAGGTAGTTGTGAGATGCTTGAATCAACAAGGATCGAGGTCACTACCTCTCAACTTGGTGATGTTGGCCATCTTCCGATTTTGCGGAAAAGAAGAAGTGGTACCTGTCGGCAGTTCACCTTCAAGGAGTCCGCAATGTGACAGGGGACTCTCTATCCAGGTTCACACCGATAGAGTTGGAATGATCCTTAGACGCAGGATCATTCTCCTTCATTCTGAATCAAGTCCCAGAACTGCAGATAGACCTCTTTGCGACGAAAGACAACAAGAAGTTGCCCCCTGTACGTGTCCCCGTACGAGGACCCCTTAGCGGAAGCAGTGGACGTGATGTCCCTCAACTGGAACAGAGGGTCCAGGATTATCCGTTCCCCTCCTCACAACCTTTCTGTTGAGGGTCCTCAACAAACTGAGATCCTTCAAGGGGGTAGCGGCAATAGTAGCCCACAAGTGGCCGAACAGCGTGTGGTTCCCCCTGGCATTGGAACTACAGCTGAAGTTTGTACCGCTACCCAGATCCAGTTCTGACCCAGCGAGTCCAGAAGTCGACTGTCTGCGCTTCATTACAGAAAACCCGGACCCTGCAGCTCATGATTTTCTCTCCCTAGCGGTGAGAAAGCGTTTCAAGGATTTCGAAAAGCCAGCATAGACTTCCTAGAGGAATATAAGTGCAAATCTACTAGAAGGCAATATGAGTCATCTTGGAGAAAATGGTGGCCTTTGTCAAGGCGAAGAATCCGCAGGAGATCTCGACAGACTTCTGCTTATCTTTCTTCATCCACCTCCATGGTCAAGGATTGGCTGCTAACACCGATTTCAGCGTGTAAGTCTGCTTTGACAAGACCCATTCTATATGCCTTCCAGGTCAACCTAGGTAACGAGTTCTTTAATATAGTTCCGAAAGCCTGCGCTAGGCTCATACCTTCAGCACCTCCAAAGGCCATTTCATGGTCTTTAGACAAAGTTCTTCATTTCGCTTCTCTGTTGTGCAATG
>NC_090741.1:92785772-92809569 GCF_036898095.1 Palaemon carinicauda | reverse complement strand
ATAATGTTTCTTTATATTTGTATGACTTAACATTCCAGGTGTAATTCTCGGAAGCATATTTACTTTTAAGAAACATATTAGGTCTGTGTCTTCTTCAATTGCACAAAAAAATGGCTTATTGAAAAAGTCTTACAAGATTTTCGGTGATCAATCTATTCTGAAGAAGTATTTTAATTCTTTCCTTTGACCTTGCTTTAAGTGTTGTTTCCCAGTCTGGTGTTCAGTTGCTTATTCCAACTTAATTTGTTGAGCAGAAACTTACGGTCTATTTAATTGTTTATTCCTGATGTAGATACTGATCTTTGGCACCGTCGTTCAATTAGTTCATTATGCATGTTGCATAAGATTTTTCATAACTCTGACCATCCCTTACATTCAGATCTCCCTGGACAATGCTATCATGTTCGTAAAACTAGGCAGGCAGTTAATTCTAATACCCAGGCCTTCTCCATCATGAGGCTCAATACTACACAGTATTCTAGAAGTTTTATTTCAGCCGTTACCAAGTTGTGGAATGATCTTCGTAATCGGGTAGTTAAATCAGTAGAACTTTAAAAGCTTGAAGTTTGAGCATATATTTTAATGTTGACCAGGCTGACATGAGTCTTTTTATAGTTTTTTATATGACTAATCTGTTTTTAACGTTGTTAATAATTTATACAGGACATATATGTTCTGACGTTGTTACCTTTTTTAGAATGATTTACTGTTAATTTATTCTCATCATTTATTTATATCCTTATTTTCTTCCCTCACTGGGCTATTTGTCTCTATTGGAACCTTTGGGGCTTATATCATCCTGCTTTTTGAACTAGGGTTGTAGCTTTGCTGGTAATAGTGATGATAATAGTAATGAGTGAATAGAATGTTTAAACTTTAAATTTTTCATATGAGAGAGAGAGAGAGAGAGAGAGAGAGAGAGAGAGAGAGAGAGAGAGAACGCTTTTAACGAATATCAAAATATGTTCACAAGACGATGTGAAATACTGTATATTGATTTACAGAATCTTTCAATGAAGTCGGTGGATCTGGTTTCCCTGACGGGAAACTGATACTTTATCAAAGCATAGAGCTTCAAGAGGCAGGGAAAGATAAAACCTTGACTTCAAAGATATTATATATATATATATATATATATATATATATTATTCAAATAAGCCATATATATTTTTGATACATTAATGTCTGGATTCTCTTAACGACCTCGGGATCAGAGCCCCAGGCGAAATCACACAAAGACAAGAGCTTGGCTCCGGCGGGAATCGAACCCTGGTCGGCAAGCTTGTACAGACAGTGACTAACCCACTTGGCCACGAAGAAAGATCTTTCTTCATGGCCAAGCTTGGTACAAGCTTGCCGACCAGGGTTCGATTCACGGCCGGAGCCAAGCTCTTGTCTTTGTGTGATTTCGCCTGGGGCTCTGATCTCGAGGTCGTTAAGAGAATCCAGACATTACTGTATCAAAAATATATATGGCTTATTTGAATATGAAAAAACACGTAAAAATGTGCAAAATTTATCATATATATATATATATATATATATACATTATATATATATATATTTATATATATATATATATATATATATATGAATTATATATATATATATATATATATATGAATTATATATATATATATATATATATATCCTATGTCAAAGGATAATCAGACACCGGAACATTGGTTTTTATTCACGTTATTAAAAAAGGTTTGTGTAATACACTTTACACAGCCTAAATACTCCTCAGATGAGTACCTTGTTCTAATGATCGCTCAAGTGGCACTGCTTAACCCTTGGCAAGTAAAATGTTAATATGCTGAATTTGTTATATTTGGTGGAATTCTCCACTGTAATGGAATAGACTATCACCAATAGGATTATCACACATCTTATGAGACTTGGCACATGTCACTTATAAAAGAGGTTCAGTGATCTCGCTCTACAATTTTGGACAGTCAAAGTACTCTTAAAAAGGTCATTCATCTCACTGTATAGAAACAAATACTTCTGCATATTTTTCATACAAGGATTAGGACATTACTCCCCCCACCAAGTTCCTCACTCCGGGAGGAGGTGCCCACTCACCCTCTTTACTCTATGATATATGGAAGACACTCCGACCAGGAATAGGGCATGGGATGTAATAGACAGAAATGCAACATAAAATATGTATATAGAAATCACCCCAAAATACTGACATCTTCCACAAAAAAATAAAAAAAAAAGGTAATATTGTATTTAAAAATGTATACAATATATGAAATAATTTTACTCATTTCTTCTTATGACCTCTGCAATTACAGAACAGAGTAACCAAACTGAAAAAAAAAAATCTTATCAATATCGGGTATTATACAACCTTATTGATAACATATCTCTGTTGCGGGCAATACGGACTTTTTGGGCGGGATAGAGATAGAAATAGATATTCTTTCATCCCTCGATTTTACTTGTCCTGGTTTAAGGCACAATTTCGCAACACAACTCACCACCACCGTTTCGCCATTTTTAAAATCAGTACTACACTTGCACTTGGAACTATCAATCGGTGGCCACAAGCCGTTTTTCAGCCCTTCCATTATAAATGTAAGTATAAGGCATTCACATCTACCCTTTCTCTAACAATGTCTTGACTCGAGGCTGAACTTTAATCCCGTAGCCACTTGAGCTTCAGGAACCACCCCGGCGCTAGCAACCAGAATCATATAAAGACATGGATAATAAAGCATCCAAATGACGGATCATATCTGAACTATTTAGCCTCTCTCTGATTGTTTTTAGGTTCACTCATCAGTATGTCATACGTATTGCTACAATCAGCAAAATTACCAGACTTTACTTATACATTAAGCACCAACCTACAACACATTATTATTAAGTTTATTTAGAACACGCCAAAAGAAGAAATGAGGTCTGTTCATACAGCAACAACAACAGCAAAGACAATTTCCTACTCATCAACTCGAGGAATGTCCTGTATGCAGGGTTAAGGAGTACGGTACTACCTCTTCAGGCACCACACGTATGTGTGCCTGATGATGCTCATCGAATATGCGGCCCGGAGACTATATAATAATCCCCCACGAAACATTCGAATGATTGAAGACATTAAGAGAGAGAGAGAGAGAGAGAGAGAGAGAGAGAGAGAGAGAGAGATATTCCAATTGTAATTGAAGGCGTCAAGAGAAAGCCGATATTCTATTTAGAACTGAGAGAGAGAGAGAGAGAGAGAGAGAGAGAGAGAGAGAGATATTCCAATTGTAATTGAAAGCGTCAAGAGAAAGCCGATATTCTATTTAGAACTGAGAGAGAGAGAGAGAGAGAGAGAGAGAGAGAGAGAGAGAGAGAGCGAGAGATGGATTTCATTTGAAATTGAAAGCGGTCGGAGAAAGACGATACTATTTAGTTGAGAGAGGAGAGAGAGAGAGAGAGAGAGAGAGAGAGAGAGAGAGTTGGCTGCATTCGTGGAAGCAGAATACAAAAAATAAATCTTTTGGCTTAACTATGGGGCGTTAGGGTCGAAACTGCAACCTATGAAAACTACAATAACCTTTTTAAGTTGTTCAGGTGGAGAGGAGGAACAAACCTCAAACGTTTTCTTACAGTGTAGATACCGAGACCAGGATTTTAGTCCGGGAAAACGATCTCAAGTAGAAACAGGCTAGGAAGTTATCTAAGAAATTACAACATTAGTTTATATGAGCCCATATACTGTAATTGACTTTTGAATTACTATAATAATGAAATAGCATCAAGTGACTATTCAAGGTGATTTCAAATTGGTGCCACAGTTTTCCAAAAGATGGGATTTACTCGTTAATTATTCATTTTCATGTGAGTGATGTTAAGGTTTTCCCACTTCTGAGGCTGATGCCTAAGGCTTGATATTATTGACAATGATGTCGCTAAGGGATTCCATAGAGTTTTCACTTCAACAAATTTTACTAACGTTCCACGCTCTCATGTGCCAATTTGTTTTATCTCTTAAAAATAATAACAGATCTTCTCTAAGTGATAGCAATGTTTACCATTAACTATATGTAATTCGGAATTTCCATATTTTTCGACTGATTTCAGGATATTCTTTCTCTGAAAGAGATGGTAGAAAAATTCTCAATTCTGAATCTGATTCCAAAGTTTTCTTATTCCTGAAACTGATGCAAAAGTTCTCCAACTGAACGTGGTGCAAAGTTTTCGAACTCCATATAGGATCTCAACGTTTTTTGGGTCGTGGAAGTGATGAAAATTACTTTCTAAAATATAAAAAAAAAGTGACCAATTAGACTCAATGTGCCTACCCTTATGTCTTCCCAACCAGGAAATGGAATCCTGAAGCTACACTAATATGAGAAACTTTGAAATGAAGTTTTAAAAATGAAGAGGTAAAAAAAAAGTTTTTTTTTCGGCAAATAGACCAATGAATCACTGTTTCGTTTTTATATGCCGAAGATCTTTTACAAGAAAGGCGATAATCATAAAAGTTTCATACACTGGTTTTTATAGAAACGATACTAAGAAAGATCTATTGAAGCTAACTAGTTGAGGATCTATTGTCATCTAATTTATCGGAGCAAGAAAATTAGATCTTCCTTCAATACACTCTCTAGATATTTGGCCTTTATTGTGTTTGTCTTTTGCTGCACACAGTGATACGAAATACAAAATTAATAAGGAAAAACTTTTTCAACTATTGTGGCCAAGACAGAGAGTTCGTTTGATTTTGTTTTTTATGGTCGTTGGGATTCTTTAAAAAAAATTTTTTCTTACGAATGAATTCTTTATAAAAGGATTATAAGGAGATAATCAATTTCCTTTTATTAGATTATAAGTTAATATAATAATGTGTAGTAGAATGTGATGCTCTGGGGTTCATCAGATAAATATCTTGCCTAAAGATAAGGCATTACTATATGCCGTAAACAATGGTAACACATCTGTCATTCTGGTATAAAATTCTCTTCAATATCCCGTTTCTCTTGATTCGTCTTCCTCTTATCTAAGTCATTAAACAATTTTTATCTTTTCTTAACGAAGGCCCAGATAAAAAGCATTCGGCCGGAAATTCTAAATCGTATTTGCATTTAATTGGTGTAATCAAAATATGCAGAATAAGACATCAATTACACGTTCGAAACTGAAGAAAAATATGCGAGGGAGTAAAAGAGTATTATAATTTCTTTTGAATATTGTCGTCTTTTAAAATTAAGGAGATGATGCGTAACAAAAGGGGCTCAATGCATATATACTTGAGCTTCTACTGTACCTATCAATACCAAAATAACTTATTATTCTAAACATTGAATATCAATTGGGAAATAACTATATTTACGTGAGATTTCTAGCAATTATTGATGGAAACAAAAAAATAGTGAATGTGCATTCATGATGATAAAGGTTAATGAAATTATTCCACATATAAAAGCAGAAGAAATGGAAGAATATACATTATCCTACTCATTATTGTGTATTCGACAAAAAATTATCATAGCAAAACGTTGCTACGATATTCTATTTGGCATGAATATTTCAATTTCCGTTGATATGTTTTTATGATGGTGATATGATTCGTATATCAATGTAAGAAAAGCTTTTATTTCCGCTGTCGACATTTTCTCTTCAGCTTTACAGTTTCAAAAACAAGTAATGTTATGCCTTGAGGGAAGTTCCGGATATGAAAGCCTTTTATGAGAATTCTAAGATAAAAAATTCCCGAGAACGGTATTGTGGGGTTTTGTGAACAACTCATGTTTCGCTCTACATTGTCATAAAGGTAATCATGATGCTGAATGATGTCTGAATTTCTATTTTTTGAAATGTGTATTACCAGTAAAATCTTGGAAAAAATATTAATATTGTTAACAATGTAAAACAAGACAGGCAGAGAGAGAGAGAGAGAGAGAGAGAGAGAGAGAGGGTGTTATACACTAACCAATATATACATATACTAGACATATACTCACTGAACGACAGAAAATTTACGGAAAATACATGCATATATATATATATATATACATATATATATATATATATATATATGTATATATATATAATATATATACTGTATGTGCGTGTATATATATATATATATACTGTATGTGCGTGTATATATATATATATACTGTATGTGCCTGTATATATATATATATATATATCTATATATATATATATATATATGCGTGTGTATATGAATACTGAAAATATATTGGTAAACCACTGTTTTAGGATAGATATCTAACGTCTGTTTCAAAAAAATAATAACAGTACATGTTCTTCATATATACGAGACCAAAAGAGAAAAAAAAATATACAATACCCATCGCCATTAACTGCATTTGTCGAGAAACGATTAAAAAAATTAAAATGAAACGCTGTTACGGAATTTTATTCGTTTAGAACATTTGCATTTCCGTTCATACATTTTTTTTTTAAATAATGTCTATTACCTATATTATGGAGAGAAAAAAAAAAAGTTTATCTGCCGACATATTCTTTTTAGCTCTTCAGTTGGAAAAACGTGAAATTTTATGCCAAGATGAAAGTGCCTGACATGAGAGCCTTTTATGAGAATTCTAAAATAAACAATTTTGACAACTGTATTCTGGGTTTGTGAACAGCTCATGTTTCACTCTACACTAACATTGGGGGAAACAAGTATACTGCATGAGGTCACCATTTTATTTGGTGCGCATTAGTATATGTTACAACTTATTGAAAATGAAATAACAACAAATTCTGTTCAAGGTAAATCAAGATATGTAGAGGGAAAGAGAGGGGACATATACTGTACATACACAAAGAGGGACAGATGCCATATATATAAATACACACAGAATGACAGAAAGAGAGGTATGCACAATACAAATATGAAAATAGAGGAAGATAGCCAAGCTGGCGAACACATGAGAGAGAGAGAGAGAGAGAGAGAGAGAGAGAGAGAGAGAGAGAGTAGTTGGGTAGCTTTATTTTCACAACATTTTGCAAGGTCTATATATTGATAATCGGACCTCTGGAACTAGTTAAAAGCTTTCGACTCTTGTAATTTGTGCTTCCACTGTCTATAATATTCTCTCCAAAAGTTTTATTTCAGTGGTAGAGAATGTCTGGTATTCAAGACACTTTTTCATGGCAAGTTCATATGTAAATTTGTAAAGATTGTTAAAAATCCTTTACAGATTAGGTTAAGACTTTCCTCGCCTGTTATCACTCTCTCTCTCTCTCTCTCTCTCTCTCTCTCTCTCTCTCTCTCTCTCTCATACAAAGAAAATAAACATCAATTTCATTCAACTGGATATGGCTTTGCATTACTGGTAGTTCCCCCTTCAATACACACATATCCCTTTCAGTTAACTTTTTAAATCTTAAAGCAAATGATAGAACTATCTTTGAATTAAATCGTATTTAATTCTCGAGGGGAATAGCATCCTCTTTATAATCTACCATTAAGTATACTTTTCATGTAAGACAGATTTTTCCTAAATATAATGGGTTTTGCAAAATAACATCATGCGCAGTGCCTCTATGATAATTATAGATATGATGATTTGATAAAGTATGATAATAATGATATTGAATAATAACTGTTATTCCTATTATCATAAGATTAGCCACAGGCAGGTACGTTAAAAAAAAAAAAAAAATGGGATGAACTGCATTTGAATTATTTCCAGAGTATCTATAAAAATCCTATTTCATAAATTATCATTATTATCACTTCCATTATCATAATATTATTTCCCCCGTACATGAATATGGAAAAAAAATATGGATTAACTAGATTAAAAGTATTTTTGTATCTAAAAAAAATCATATTACATAAAAAAATAACCTGATTGTACCAAAATTATCATGTAATGCACCACTAAGACTTTTAGAGGCTCAAGTACCCCGCTTCCTTTTATGCCTATAAATATATGGCTAATCATATGGCCCCAAGGGAGTTATCTAAGAACCTCAATTACCTAAGAAAAATAACTTAGTTTTTTACTGTTGATTTCTTAGACATTCTAAGAGACAGAGAAGGTAAGCTCTTAAAGTGAAATACTTTACTGATTCATCTGCTAGTAGTAGTAGTAGTAGCAGTAGTAGTAGTAGTAGTAGTAGTAGTAGGTTGGTCAGAGCACTAGTCGCCCGTTGAAATACTACCACAGAGAGTTATGGGGTCCTTTGACTGGACAGACAGTACTACATGGGATCCTTCTCTCTGGTTTCGGTTCTTTCTCTTTGCCTACACATACGCCGGATAGTATGGCCTATTCTTTACATATTCTCCCTCTGTCCCCATACACTTAACTACACTGAGATTAGTAAACAATTATTCTTCGCTTAAGGGTTTACCTACTGCACTGTATTTGTTCAGTGGCTACTTTACTCTTTAGCTATGGCAAGCAGCCCTTTTAGGAGAAGGACACTCCAAAATCAAACCATTGTTCTCTAGTTTTGGGTAGTGCCATAGCTTCTGTACCATGGTCTTCCACTGTCTTGGGTTAGAGTTATTTTGCTTAAGGGTACACTCTGGCACACGTTCTGATTTCTTATTCCTCTGGTTTTGTCAAAGTTTTTATAGTTTATATGGGAAATATTTACTTTAATATTGTTACTCTCCTTAAAATATTTTTGTTTTCCATATTTACTTTCTTCACTGGGCTATTTTCCTTATTGGGGCAACTGGGCTTATAGCATTCTGCTTTTCCAACTACTGTTGTAGCTTAGCAAATAATAATAATAATAATAATAATAATAATAATAATAATAATAATAATAATAGTAGTAGTATTAGTAGTAAAAACTACAATTATCGCCATCATCCTTATAATGAAAATTATCATCATTATGGGAGGTAATTCTAAATACATTTATTATTTTTAGATTTCTATTTTTCAGTTAAAAAATATGCACTGTTTATCTCATAATAATTTAGTTTGTTTATTCAAATTTCCTCTTATCTAGTCTTTCTCGTCGGATATAGGGGGTGAGATACCGGCTACTTTGTATATAGATGGTACGGTGGTGATTTTGGAAAGTTAGTAATAATTATGCATAACTTATTTACCTCAGGGTGTAACTTATGTGCATTGCAAGACCTTGCCCTTACTAGTGTAGAGTACTCAGAGGTAGAGTAACAAAGGGAATAGGGTTGTTTGTGTCAAAGTCTTGAGGTCTGTTCTCCAGCTGAAGTTAGTGAGTTGGCGATGTTGTTGATCCTAGTTGCGCTTATATGCTTGGTTTTATACGTGCTCTTTAAAGGTGGGTGTTCTGTCGAAGGTGACAGCTAAGTAGGCTGGGAAAAGGTGATATTCCAGTTCTTTTTGTAGTCAGTGAAGATGGTAAGTCAGGGTGCTTGACAGTCTTTCTGCATATACTGTATGTACCTGCGGAGGTTTTGGTACTCTGGCTGGTCCTTTGTATAAATGTTAGTGTCGTTGCAAGCATTGCCCCATGTTGAAGGCCCTTGTTCTGGCTCCTCCTTTTGCAATTTTTTGTTATTTTTACGCCACCTAAACCCGCTCCCCAGCTGGATTTTAGATAATTCAAGGCAGCAACTACTTTTTCTAAGGTGAACTCCTAGGAAGACGTTGTCGCTGTTTTGCATAATACGGTCTATTTTCATCCTAATTTTTTTTACATACTCAGATCTTTCTTGTCAGGCCT
The DNA here is from genome assembly GCF_036898095.1 of Palaemon carinicauda. Lineage (NCBI taxonomy): Eukaryota > Metazoa > Arthropoda > Malacostraca > Decapoda > Palaemonidae > Palaemon > Palaemon carinicauda. The sequence continues at coordinate 92,799,918 of NC_090741.1, read as the reverse complement.
TCCGATCAGCAGCATTTGGTATGCTACCTGGTTTGGGCTTATGGTACCTAGTCTAGTTTAAGTCCTGTTTTCTGAATTGTGTTTGTTGATGGTTTCATAGGTGTTTTTTTTTTTCTTTTGGTGGTGGAGGGGCTGTTATGGGTCATATCTATGGTAGTTATGTGTTCATGCCAGCATTCTATTTTTTTTGTTATTAATTGAGGCCAATAGTGCCTCTCCAAGTTCTACGGTACTTTCAGCTTAAGGAATTTTATTATGTGTCTCGATGGACTTCATGTACTACTATTTTTTAATATTTGTCGAGACTTGCAATGTAGCTCTTCATGCAGCCTCAAGTGATGTTACAATGATACTATCTAAACCAGTGATTGTATTTAGTCATTACAGTTCTCTAAGTCTGGGCTGATATTGGATATCGCAATCTCCAGGTCTGACTCAAAGCTTTCCCAATCTGGATCTGGAATTAGATTGTCGTGGTATAAATACAGATTTTTTTTTGGTAGATTATTATTGGTCAGTGTTGTGATTTTTGTAGAGCGTCAGCAATTGAGTTTTCAACACTTTGGGTAATATTTTAGTGAGGCAAATGCTAAGTATGGATTCTATCTCCAGTGTGAGCTCTGGAAGTATGCTTTATGTTTTGCAAGAGGCCCCCGCTCTCGACAGGCTCGCCATCACTGTTTGTATGGCTATAGCCCCAGGATTTATTATGGTTATTAAATTCACCACTAACATGGCATGCCTTGTTTGCTAATAATGGAATTGTGTTCCTTGCTGTCATGGAGGATTTTCAGCTCACCAATTGCGGTGCCTTTCCTTCCATGAACAGGTCTTGCGAGGCTTATTATTTGGTTCATGTCAAGTGTTCCTGTTGGAACCAGCTCTCCTATATGTCTCCTGTAGACAAAGTATATAGGCTCAAAAGATAGCGAGAAGTTGAAATTTACACGCAACGAATATTAGTCATCAGATATACAAGCTTTCCTAAGTGTCTTTCACCTTAGGGGATCGAATAAAGTCATCACTGTAATTAATTGAAGAAAGAGATGCAAAGATTTCTTGATAATTTAAAAATATGATTTTTTTTTCGTTGCAGTATTTCTATTTCGTACGTCAAAAAAAAAAACAATGACTTTCCTTTCACCATAAACAATAGAAAAAAAGTAAGGAAAAGACAAAATGTGAAGGTTATTTTCGGAAAAACTTAAGGTGTTGAAGGTATTGTATAGTTGAAATTATTTTATATCATATCCAAATATCTACGTTCTATTTTGAGGTTTCAGTTGAAGTGGCTATCCTGGAGGGTATTTAGTCTTGCATAGTGTATCAGCTCCTCCATGTTGACCAGTTTTTCCGAGTTTTTATTATAGTCTATGGGTTTCATCAATTATTTTATTCATAATTCTGAGCATATCGTTTATGTTATAATTCTTGTTAATCAAGTTGTTAAGTAGGATGTTTCGTTTTTATTTTTATTAATTTTTATGCTGTCTGGAGACATTGAGCGAAATCCGGGAACAGTAGGTCCTAGATTTTGCTAATGTCGTCTTCTGTATTGCAATAGTCGTGGTCTTCATGCATTATCCAAGACCTTACAGTTGTGTCCAGACAGTATGAAATTCTTTTGTGCTCAGAATCTTTGGTTTCTAATATGTGGCACTCATCTGAGTTCCTTATAACTGGTTTTAAGAAGCCAACAATGTTGAAACGTGATGCCGTCCCTAGAGCCAGGGGAATGGCGGTGAATATCAGGACCGAGTACACCTGCTTCTCATAACTGCTGCTATCAATGTGGATGTCATGAATTTCAGGTAATAAAAGTTTGTGGCAGGCATAACAACTTTTATTTGCATTCGATCTAAAGGAATCCAGAAATGGATGATTCTTTCTTCGATTGTCTTCTTACTATTATGGCTAAGTTACAAGAAGATGATAGAAAGGCTTCTTTTGTCTTTGTTGGGGATTTTAATGCTCACCATAGGGAGTGGTTAAGTTCTATCTCTCATACCGATCACCAGGGCCTAAGAGCTTTAGACTTTGCCTCTGAATGAGGCTGTGAGTAAATCATAAATGAAGCTATTCACAGGTCTGGTAATTGCTTGGACCTCGTATACACAGACTTCCCTGGCGTTATAACTAGTAAGGTTGGTTCTCAAGTCGGGACATCTAATCATGCCTTGATTTCATCAGTAGTGAAGACTGAGCAGCCTGTCCCTGATATATCATACTCTTTTAAAATCTATATGAAATTCCAAGCAGACTGGAATGAGATTTTGCATTATCTTTTGTACTTGAATTGGTCAAAATTATATAGTAGGGTAGATCCTGTTGTCCCTTTGAATGGGAATCTACTCAACATAATTGATAAGCGTATCCCTTCTCGTGTGTTAACGTACCGAGTGAAGGACAAAATGTGGTTCAATGATAATTATAAACGTGCTTATTGAGAGAAGCACGAGGCCTATCATCTTTGGAAGGGTAACTGATCAGATTTGACCTGGAACAACTATTCTTAGCTTCAAGCTTTTGCTCAGAGAGTTTAATGCCTCAACTGAAAAGGAGTACAATTTAACCATAAAAGAAACCCTTTCTAGTACAACTCAGGAACATGAATGGTGGTCTACCCTTAAATCTGCACTCTTTGGTGGAAATGCAACAGTTCATCCTTCACTTAAACCAAAAGGCTCAGTCACTCACTGTCCAAAGTAAAAGGCTACCAGTTTGGCTGATGATTTTGCCAGTAAACAGAGTAGTGAAAAACTTGAACTTCCTAATTCCTATTTTCCTGAGGCTAAACTAACTAGTCTAGCTTTTTGATTTCCTAAGATTAAAGCTCTGTTATTAGACCTTGATGCTTATGGAGGTTTAGACCCAAATGGTATTTTTCCTTTGTTTTTTATAAAGACAGAAGATTTCTTAGCTCCAAAGTTATCTGTTATTTTGCGCAAGTTAGCAAGAAGAGGAGCTTTTAGCATTTGTTGGAGAATTGGTAATGTTACTCCTCTAAATATGTTTGTGGTAGCTCAAGTCCCACTGATTACCGCCAAATTTCCCTAACTCCCATATTATCTAATGTTTTTGAATGTCGTCAGGCCAAACGCCTTGATAGGTTTGCCGAAGGTAATCATCCATTCTGTAGTTTACAATTTGGTTTTCGTAAAGGCCTTGGAGCATGTGATGCGCTTGTTTCAATCTCCAATGCTGTACAAAAATCCCTTGATTGTGGTCAGGAAGTTCGTATGATCGGCCTTGATTTTAGTGCTGCCATTGACCGTGTTAATCATGAGGCCCTTGTTTTCAAACAGTTGGGAGAGGGGTGGGTCGTTTCTTAGCATTATTATTGATTTTTCAAGTAATAGATCTCAAAGAGTTGGTGTTGATGATGGGCACCATATTGAGTATAGGAATGTGATATCCGGTGTCCCACAGGGTAGTGTTCTTGGCCAATTACTTTTCATACTATATACACATGACATGCGGTTTGGCCTTGAAAACGAGCGTGTTGCATATGCAAATGATGCTACTCTCTTTGCATAAATTCCATCCCCTGAATATAGGTCTGGGGTTGGTGAATCCCTTAGTAGAGATTTACCTAAGTTAGTGCATGGTGCAAATTATGGCGTATGAAGTTGAATCCTAACAAAACTCAAAGTATGAATGTAACTAGGTCCAGGACGGTGGCTCCTAAACATCCTGATATCTGTATTGATAATGTTTCTTTATATTTGTATGACTTAACATTCCAGGTGTAATTCTCGGAAGCATATTTACTTTTAAGAAACATATTAGGTCTGTGTCTTCTTCAATTGCACAAAAAAAATGGCTTATTGAAAAAGTCTTACAAGATTTTCGGTGATCAATCTATTCTGAAGAAGTATTTTAATTCTTTCCTTTGACCTTGCTTTAAGTGTTGTTTCCTAGTCTGGTGTTCAGTTGCTTATTCCCAACTTAATTTGTTGAGCAGAAACTTACGGTCTATTTAATTGTTTATTCCTGATGTAGATACTGATCTTTGGCACCGTCGTTCAATTAGTTCATTATGCATGTTGCATAAGATTTTTCATAACTCTGACCATCCTTACATTCAGATCTCCGCTGGACAATGCTATCATGTTCGTAAAACTAGGCAGGCAGTTAATTCTAATACCCAGGCCTCTCCATCATGAGGCTCAATACTACACAGTATTCTAGAAGTTTTATTTCAGCCGTTACCAAGTTGTGGAATGATCTTCGTAATCGGGTAGTTAAATCAGTAAGAACTTTAAAAGCTTGAAGTTTGAGCATATATTTTAATGTTGACCAGGCTGACATGAGTCTTTTTATAGTTTTTATATGACTAATCTGTTTTTTAACGTTGTTAATAATTTATACAGGACATATATGTTCTGACGTTGTTACCTTTTTTAGAATGATTTACTGTAATTTATTCTCATCATTATTTATATCCTTATTTTCTTCCCTCACTGGGCTATTTGTCTCTATTGGAACCTTTGGGGCTTATATCATCCTGCTTTTTGAACTAGGGTTGTAGGCTTTGCTGGTAATAGTGATGATAATAGTAATGAGGTGAATAGAATGTTTAAACTTTAAATTTGTCATATGAGAGAGAGAGAGAGAGAGAGAGGAGAGAGAGAGAGAGAGAGGAGAGAGAGAGAACGCTTTTAACGAATATCAAAATATGTTTCACAAGACGATGTGAAATACTGTATATTGATTTACAGAATCTTTCAATGAAGTCGGTGGATCTGGTTTCCCTGACGGAAACTGATACTTTATCAAAGCATAGAGCTTCAAGAGGCAGGGAAAGATAAAACCTTGACTTCAAAGATATTATATATAATATATATATATATATATATATATTCAAATAAGCCATATATATTTTTGATACATTAATGTCTGGATTCTCTTAACGACCTCGGGGATCAGAGCCCCAGGCGAAATCACACAAAGACAAGAGCTTGGCTCCGGCCGGGAATCGAACCCTGGTCGGCAAGCTTGTACAGACAGTGACTAACCCACTTGGCCACGAAGAAAGATCTTTCTTCATGGCCAAGCTTGGTACAAGCTTGCCGACCAGGGTTCGATTCACGGCCGGAGCCAAGCTCTTGTCTTTGTGTGATTTCGCCTGGGGCTCTGATCTCGAGGTCGTTAAGAGAATCCAGACATTAATGTATCAAAAATATATATGGCTTATTTGAATATGAAAAACACGTAAAAATGTGCAAAATTTATCATATATATATATATATATATATATGTATATATATATATATATATATATACACACACATATATATATATATATATATACACATTATATATATATATATATATATATACATTATATATATAAATTTATATATATATATATATATATGTATATATATATATATATATATATATCCTATGTCAAAGGATAATCAGACACCGGAACATTGGTTTTTATTTCACGTTTATTAAAAAAGGTTTTGTGTAATACACTTTACACAGCCTGATACTCTCAGATGAGTACCTTGTTCTAATGATCGCTCAAGTAGCACTGCTTAACCCTTGGCAAGTAAAATGTTAATATGCTGAATTGTTATATTTGGTGGAATTCTCCACTGTAATGGAATAGACTATCACCAATAGGATTATCACACATCTTATGAGACTTGGCACATGTCACTTATAAAAGAGTTCAGTGATCTCGCTCTACAATTTTGGACAGTCAAAGTACTCTAAAAAGGTCATTCATCTTACTGTATAGAACAAATACTTCTGCATATTTTTCATACAAGGATTAGGACATTACTCCCCCCACCAAGTTCCTCACTCCGGGAGGAGGTGCCCACTCACCCTCTTTACTCTATGATATATGGAAGACACTCCGACCAGGAATAGGGCATGGGATGTAATAGACAGAAATGCAACATAAAATATGTATATAGAAATCACCCCAAAATACTGACATATTCCACAAAAAAAATAAAAAAAAAGGTAATATTGTATTTAAAAATGTATACAATATATGAAATAATTTTACTCATTTCTTCTTATGACCTCTGCAATTACAGAACAGAGTAACCAAACTGAAAAAAAAAAATCTTATCAATATCGGTATTATACAACCTTATTAATAACATATCTCTGGTTGCGGGCAATACGGACTTTTTGGGGCGGGATAGAGATAGAAATAGATATTCTTTCATCCCTCGATTTTACTTGTCCTGGTTTAAGGCACAATTTCGCAACACAACTCACCACCACCGTTTCGCCATTTTTAAAATCAGTACTACACTTGCACTTGGAACTATCAATCGGTGGCCACAAGCCGTGTTTTCTCGCCCTTCCATTATAAAATGTAAGTATAAGGCATTCACATCTACCCTTTCTCTAACAATGTCTTGACTCGAGGCTGAATTTTAATCCCGTAGCCACTTGAGCTTCAGGAACCACCCCGGCGCTAGCAACCAGGAATCATATAAAGACATGGATAATACAGCATCCAATGACGGATCATATCTGAACTATTTAGCCTCTCTCTGATTGTTTTTTAGGTTCACTCATCAGTATGTCATACGTATTGCTACAATCAGCAAAATTACCAGACTTTACTTATACATTAAGCACCAACCTACAACACATTATTATTAAGTTTATTTAGAACACGTCAAAAGAAGAAATGAGGTCTGTTCATACAGCAACAACAACAGCAAAGACAATTTCCTACTCATCAACTCGAGGAATGTCCTGTATGCAGGGTTAAGGAGTACTGGTACTACCTCTTCAGGCACCACACGTATGTGTGCCTGATGATGCCTCATCGAATATGCGGCCCGGAGACTATATAATAATCCCCCACGAAACATTCGAATGATTGAAGACATTAAGGATTTCAAGAGGAAACTGAAGGCTTTCTATTTCATGAGTCCTTTGACAATGATAATTTAACAGTAAATGAACAATAGGTAATATGAAATGTTAAATAATCTGAACGAACAAGCAGCCATCAAAGTAAAATAAAGTAAAGTAGATGTAATCATCTCTACTCGGTACAAGACACAAATACGCTGGCTCTAGTTTGTGTTCGTAAGTTTGTCTATACACAGAATCACCTAAAAAATACTTTTACCGGTGGGGATATGAACCGACCATCATACTTTGAGCTGTACTTTTCATTAGCTTTTTTCAAAAACCTTTCAGAGGTGTTTATTACCATCCTTAAGATATTTAGTAAATAGACACGGTATTGCTCAGTTGAATAATTTGGAAACTGTTGCGAATAAATCAGGACCGTATACGGTAACACAGGATCCTGTCCATACACTAAAAAGAAAGGCGTGTCCCTGAGCGAAGCATTATATGTAATGTTCAAAGCTAGTACAGCTGTAGGAAGCATGGCGTGCCAATGAAAAGGGTCATCAGCCACTAAGTAACGTAACATTTGCACCACTCACCCATTATGCAATTCCTATATACATTCACTGAAAGTGATCAATTTTCATCAAGTCCGTGACCAATTTTCACCACCTTATTTATAAACTACAGACCATTATCACTCATCAATATTTTCGGGCAACCAAACCTTGTAATGAAAGAGCACAGTGCTTGGGATAATAAAATTGCTCATTTATCAAGCATTTCGTAAGTATAAGTATAACGAGTAAATTCATCCACAAATACACATAAAAACTTATGTTGAGTTTATACCAGTAGGAAATGGTCCTACCACATCCCTATACATACTATAGAATTTGAAAGAAATCACAGCACACTCTGTGTTTTTTATGTTATTTGAAACAGTTATAAGCATGACAAAATTTGATATAGGTTTTTTCATTCTTAGCCAAAAGAAGGATTCTCGTGCTCTCATTGATGTTCTATCAATCCCTAAATCATAAGCATACGTACTTGCATATACAATTTGGATGGGTTGATTAATTAAAGAGGGAGGAAGAATTACGCATGATTTAAATATCTATTGAATTAATTACCAGAGATTTCTTTTTAGGTTTGTATGTAAAAATAAAAGAAAAATAATTAAAACATTAATTCCACCCAAAAATAATTTCAAATAAATTTGCATGCAGCACAAATAATGAGAATATAACATCTTTCACACTTCGCTCGATGAGGGAAACAAATGGAATTGGAATATTATTAATTCTATGAGAACAAAAGAAGCACATTATGCAACTTTTAATTGATATGGCTTCCTACTCTGAAAAAAGTATCATAATTTTTATTGTAATATTTCCTTTTCATTCGTTTTGATGTGAGACTTGGAAGGCAAACTTATTCTTGTAATAATTTATATTAAAAGAATTCAGATTGAGTATTCATACATACACACGCACACACATACATATACTATATATATATATATATATATATGCGTGTGTGTGTATGAATGTATATACACACACACACATATATATATACATATATATATATATATATGTATGTATATATATATATATATATATATACATACATATATATATATATATATGTATGTATATATATATATATATAGTATACATATATATATAATATATATATATACTAATTTCAATAGAGAGAGAGAGAGAGAGAGAGAGAGAGAGAGAGAGAGTCCTTGATGTACATTTTAACAAAGCAAAAATCATGATTTAAGATTGCTAAGAATTCTACCACTCTGACTATAAACACATGTTTTTAAATAAAACCCACCCATTTTTATATATGAGATATTTAAACTTCTTATGACAACATTGGTATTACTTTAATTAAAGGATGCAAAGTAAATATTCCACTTAGAAATAAGAAATTCATATAATAACATACTTGTTAACACCATTCTTTGATGGAATAGAAGAGATTGTTTTGAATGAACTAGAAGTTACTAGACTAATTAAATTATATATATATGCACGTCCCTGTATATCTGGGTAATACAACAGATGCAGTAGTTTCTAGTCCACTGCAGGGCAAAACCCACAGACGTATCTTTATTAAGGTCAGGGGTTTGCCCATTTATTCAACTTGCTAGCCCTTAAAGAGGGCTAGAAGACTATAGTATAATCAATCATAGCAAACTAACCTGGTAACCCTCATTAAGGTATCCCCACTCAAAAGGGGATATATACAGTATATATATATATATATATATATATATTTATATATATATATATATATATATATTTACATATGTATATATATATATATATATATGTATATATATATATATATATATATATATATTTATTTATATATATAATATATATATATATATATATATATCAGTGGTGGCTTGGTAGTGTCATTGCGCAGGAAAACGTGTAGGGTGTTGCAGAGTGCAAATCTGTCAGTATATATCCTTAGCTGATGGCTTGTAAGTCTGGCAGCATTAAGTAAATTTCCCCACCGCCTGACATGAGTGCTGGGGATTATTAGAGGAGACTGCAGAAGGAAACAATTTCGTGAGGACTAACAACAGGTCCCAAAGCACCTTGTAGTATGACATAAAAGCTGCTTTGAGGGTTTGATGAAAACTTTCAACTATGCCATTAGCATAGTTGAAGGCAGTTGTGTGATTTAGAGTGATGCCCATGAGATTTGCTAATGATATCCACAACTAATAGGTGAAAGTGGTACCCTTATCAGAAGTAATATGCTAACGGATACTGAATCTCACTTTCCACCCTGAGTGAGGCAGGTGTACATAAGGAGAAAACCTTGCAACTTCCATGGGAATGACTTCAGGGAAACGAATGGAGTTGCTGATGTAGGTAAAAAGGTAATGATTTCGTTGTGGTGGTGGTAGGAGACAATGTTCAGATTGTATAAAGGTGACCACTCTTGAATCTGTAAGTTGGTGACCCAATCTTTAGCCTCCTAAGTAATGCCGTGCAAAATGAGCTTTATCAACAGTAACTGTGTAGTAGATTGGCACATGGAATGTGAAAGGCCATGAATGAAATCCTATAAATGCTGGTGAATGGGAGCAGGGATCCACGGTCTGGTCTAACGGTACTGATTTCAAAGAGGAGCCTGGTATTGGTGTAGTCAAAGGTGACGTCTTCCTAATGTCGGGATGTGCAAGATGTCCTATATGTAAGGCACTCTGGCTCTTTACGTTTGGGGGTTCTGCCAGGGTGTTGTATCCAATCTCAGGTGAATAACAACCAATGACAGGTCATCGACAAAAGGGAATTATTTTCCTAGGGACGTGTTACAGAGTAAAATTTTATTCAGCCACGGCAGAGAGATGTCATCGTTGCCGGTGGACCAGGTATTAGACTGGAGTGAAGGAGTACACCAGAGGCATGTAATCCGTACGAATGAACAAAGGCGTACCTTCCAAGAAGTAGTGAAAGTGAAGGACAGATAAGTGTAACACCAGCATTTCCCAGTGGAAGGTAAAGTTACTGGATTTTCCCTTGCACAGTTTTCTACTGATGAAGATCGAAGGGCATGGGAATCTATCAACCACTTGGTTGAGTATTGCCCCCAAAAGCAACCTCACTGGACTAAGATGGAGAAACGGAGAGGTGCATGTGGCATGGCAAATGTCAGAGCAGCAATCGTTGATAGTACATTCTTTGCTTTGCAGAAGGTCGCTTCCTGAAGAGGGACCCACTTAAGGTCTTTTGGGTTACCCTTGAGGGATGTGTGGAAGGAGGCACGAGTGACAGTATATTGACGGTCATGGGAATGGAGAAGTGCTCTTACTACACCCAAAAATGATGTGGTGCCTTAAAAACGATACTTCGTTGGCGCCAAAGGTTCACTTGTGGTACTGAAAAAAAAACTACAAGACCATTTTGTTGTAGGGGGTCGAGAATGATGGGTAGGGGGATTTTGTCCCACGTGATATACCCAAGAAGAGAGGTCCCCTAAGATGCCATAAATAACGCAATGAAAAGTGGGCCCCAACATTCCGAAGGCCAAAACAAAAATAATTGAATGGGTAACTACGGAAAGGGGGTGGTAAGTGCGGTCTTGTGGAATTCTTCTGGGTTCATATGCACTTGACAATACCCCTTATGCATGTTTCTACATGCTCAGGCGACTGTAATCCCACAATGGAACAGGGAGTCACCTTCTTCAGATGATGGGTAAGGGTGAGGACTATGGGGTTTTAGGCCTTTTGGTAAAAGATAATTCTTCCTCTTTGGTGAACATTTGTTTAGCGGCTGTCAAACAGTCCTGACGCAAGATGCATAATCTGTTGAACACTGGGACCTCATCATCTGCATATGGTGATAAATAACCTGTTTGGCGGCAACCGTGACAGTTTGGTGGATATCTGGACGGAAAAACTTCTAAGTATGACGTGAGGAGGTGGGTATCGGCCTCCGTGGATGTGGTGATGTGGAAAAAACGTAGGGCTAAAGAGGGTTATGAACGAGTAAGAGTCTGTTTTGACTAACAAAGAAGTAGAAATGTGATAGGAAAACCGTACCGAGTACTGGCAATGTGATATCAGCAACAAGTAAGTTCCAATTATATTTGAGGCTTCCAAACAATAATATAAGGTTTTTGTACCATGGTGGGTATCATTGATCCATTGGCAGCTATCAGGCGGACGTAAGCAGGCATAGAGAGACGATGTCATGTCCTAAGGAGTGGCCTTTTAAGAAGAGATGGCAAGCACTCGTGTCTACCAAAAATCGCATGTCCATGCCTTTATCACGTAAAAAGAAAAGATTATTGACAGGGGAGGTCACTGCCACAAGCAGGGGCTTACTTGCACGCTTTTTGCGCACTGACAACTGTTCGCACATTTCTTTGCAGCAGTCCCGAATATGGAATGGTAGAAGCTATAATGGGGCTGATGAGTATCAGAAAGTGATTATAGAGGGTCATTAGATGGGGAGTAACCAAGTGGTAGGTGGTGGACGTCTTTTGTTGCCACTCCGGCATGTCACAGGGTAGGTGCCTGTTTTACACCACATTCATGTCAACTTTGGTCGATGTTGAATAGTTGTCTCTCCGTCAGGAGTGGCGGTGATTGAGTAGGCCTTAAAAGTGGTGAAGAGGCTGCTTATAAGGGTGTCAAATTTGGTTATTAAGTCTTTCACCTGCAAAATATCGGCCTTGTGTATGTCAGCACATACAGGTTTGGTTAAACTTCGTACCCAATGGCCATGAACTAGGTTTAGATGACGAGAAGAGCTGTCTGCTGCAGGTTTGCAGCCGAGCAATATGGTCATTTTCATGAGGGGAGAGAGAAGCCTTTCGGTTTCCCTTGCGGTTGTTGAGAAAGGCTGAAAAAGTACGGCTATACGGGTTGCAAGCAATAGCAAGTACTGCTCACGAAGGTATATTTTCATGGCGTTGTACGCTATTGAGTGTCCCCCTTGCATGCAAAGCCAATTATAGATTTCAGGGGAAAGTGTCCCCAGGGATCTTGAGTATGTCCCACTCTTAATGCAGAATGGGAGCTCTGCCCACGGAAACCAGGTGAATGATTCTGTGCTGCTGTAGTTTCATGGGATTGGTGTTGATATGAGAATCAGGGTCCGAGGACGGCATCATGTCACAGTAACACACTGCAGTGAGGAGAAAGGCGGGAGGGAACTGGTAACTCAGATGGTCACTAATAAGAAATGAGCAGTTGACTTGTAACTGAGAGCCGAGGTGAATTCAACTATCTTTATTTTAACAGATAGCGAGTAATGAATAGCTATTAACATACAAATACCTTTATGACATTTATAGCAACTGTCGAGGGGAGAAAAAATATGCTAGGTTAATGGAATCATTTCCTATATGTAGGAAAAATATATGGAGAAAAAATATACAATTCCCAGACCATTGATATATATTTGTTGAGAAACGTTAATACGAAATCGTTACAAAATGGTATTTCGGTTATTAGTTTTATAGGACAATATATCACGAGTAAAAAAAGTTTAATTTCATCTGCCGACATATTTCTTTCAACTACACAGCTGATGGAAAACGTAGTAATGTTATGCAACGATGAAAGTGCTGATATGAAAGGCTTGCATGTGAATTCTGAAATAAACAATTGCAATAACAGTTTTCTGGGTTTCGTAAACAGCTCATGTTTCTCTCTACAACGATAAAAGAGAAAGACTATACTGAACGAGGGTCGGAATTTTTATTTGGTGCATTTGGTATTTCCAGTAAAATTTTAATAAGAAAGCAATAATTTTCTTTTCTATGTAAAATGAGAGAGAGAGAGAGAGAGAGAGAGAGAGAGAGAGAGGAAGAGAGAGAAGAGAGAGAGAGGAGAGAGAGAGAGAGGAGACAGCACCTGTGTAAAAAAGTGTTATTTTCAACACATTTCCTAGGTATTATACATAAAAAATCTATGTTTTTAAATTTCATGAGTTTGGTACTAATGAAGTAAATCTCCGAATCCTGAAATTTTGGGATTCTCCATATCATAATATTTTTTTCTACAAGTACATATATACACAAATATATTTTAGAGAATACTTTGTATTTAGATTAACTTATAAACTTTCTTACATTTTATCTCTCTCTCTCTCCTCTCTCTCTCTCTCTCTCTCTCTCTCTCTCTCTCTCTTCTTTTCAACTGGTAGAAAGGATAAACATCACACCAAATTAATAAACCAAATTAATTTCTTTCAAACTGGTATGGCTTTGCATCATTGGAAATTCCCTGATAAAAATTCACACTTATACCTTTTAGTTATTTTCTTTTTTAATCTTGTTTTAAAGTACACCGTATTTCAATCACAGGGGAATAATACTCTCCAAATGGAGTTGCAATCATCATAATATATATTGTAAACTTCCTATTAAGAATACTTTTCCCCACAAGGCATATTTTTCTTAAATATAGCAGGTTTTCCAAAATAATATAAAGTCTAACGTCTATATAACAAACGATAGAAATAATAATTTTGGAAATAATGATGTTTATATTAATAATAGTTATTATCATTACTATTATCATAATATTATTACCCCGCATACTTGTATAGAACAAATTATATATCAACTAGATAAAATGTATTTATGAAAAATAATATCTTATAAAATAAGATATCCTGTTTCAACAAGAATTACTTTTTATTACATGAATATCATGTAATGCTCGACCTACACTTTTGAATGCATAAAGACCCGCTTTCTTTAGTCGAGAAATATAGGGCTAATTATAAGGTCCAGGGGAGTTGTT
>NC_090741.1:92780772-92783272 GCF_036898095.1 Palaemon carinicauda | reverse complement strand
AGTGGTGAATATTACTTAAAAAAAAAAAAAAAAAAAAAAAAAAAAAAAAAAAAAAAAAAAAAAAAAAAAAAAAACATTATGTGTTCCCAGCCAGAAATGGAATCCGGGAAGCTTCACTAATAACTGAAACTTAGAAATTGAGTTTTAAGAGGAAGAGATAAGAACAAAAAGTTTTCTCTCTCGCTGAATGGACCGATTACTCGCTGTTTCGTTTCTATATATCGAAGATCTTTTACAAGAAAGGCGACAATTATTAAAGCTGACTAGTTGAGGATCTATTGTCATCTGATTTATTGGTACAAGGAAAATAAAATCTTCCTCCAATAGACTCTCTCAAAATTTGCCCTTTATTGTTTGCCTTTGGATGCACAAACTGATAAAAAAATACACAATTAATAAGGAAAATTTTTCTAGATTTTTGTGGCTAAGAAAGCAAGTCTGTATAATTTTGTGTTATAGTTTTGGTGGTTGGGATTCTTAACAAGTTTAATCTTTCAAATGAATTTTTGATAAAAGAGTAATTTAAAGAGATTGATTTCCTTTTATTAGAGTTCAAATTAATCTAATAATGTGTACTTGAATGTAATGCACTGGAATTCATCACAAAAAGATCCTGATTAAAGATATGACACTGTATATGCCATAAACAATGGTAATACGTCCTTCATTCCAGTATCAAATCTCCTCAATATCCTCCCATCTTTCTTTTGGTTTGTGTTCATCTTATCAAGTCATGAAATCTCTTCCAGTCTCTCTCCTTGTTCCAATTTTAGCTTCCCTTAACGAAGGCCCAGAGAAAAAGCATTCGGGCGAGAAGTCTAAATTGTATTTGCATTTAATTGGTGTAATAAAATTATGCAAAATTAGACATCAATTACACGTTCGGAACTGAAAAAAAAAATAGGTGAGGGAAATAAAGAGGAAAATAATTTCTTCTAAAAATTTTTCGGCCTTCCAAATTACGGAGGTGATGCATAAGAGCTTGTACTGTACTTATTAAACCAGAATAAATCTAAATTCTGAATATATTATGGGAATAACGATCTTTAGGACAGATTTCCAGTAATTGTTGATGGAAACAAATGGCAGTAAATGTGGCTTCATGATTATACAAGGTTGATGGAAGAACAAAAAGAAAATACATTATCCATATCATAATTATGTTTTCGTCAAGAAAGATAATAGAAAAACGTTGTTATAAGATTTTTGTCATCATGAGCATTTGAATTTTCGTTTATATATATTTTTTAGGAGAATAATAGGATTCGTATAACATTATAAGAAAAGCTTCTATTTTCTCTGCTGACATATTCTTTTCAGCTATACAGTTACAAAAACGTGTAATGTTATGCCACGAAGAAAGTGCCGGATATGAAAGCCTTTTATGAAAATTCAAAATAAGCAATTCTGACAACAGTAATCTGGTTTTGTGAACAACTCGTGTTTCACTCTACACTGACGTTGTGGGAAGAACTATTCTCAATGAGGTCGGCTTTTTGTTTGCTGCTCTTTGTATTACCAGGAAAATATTGAAAATAAAACAATGCCATTCTTTTCAATGTAAATCTAACCATGCAGAGAGAGAGAGAGAGAGAGGGAGATTTGAAACAGTATTATAAGGATTGTCATTATAAAATGAAAACGAAACCATTGGTATTTCTGCTCATTAAACCAATACATGGCGAAGTTAACTGATCTTAATACCATCTGAGTTTAAAGGCAGAAAGAGATAGAGAGATCTTGATTTCATTTGAAATTGAAATCGTCAAGAGGAAGACGAAATTCTATTCAGAACTGACAAGAGAGAGAGAGAGAGAGAGAGAGAGAGAGAGAGAGAGAGAGAGAGAGAGAGAGAGAGAGAGAGAGACTCATGATTTGTGAAAGCAATATAGAGCAAAATGATTTAGAGGTTAAACCAGAACTGCAAACAATAATAACTACAGATATCTTTTTATCTTGTTCTTGGATCGGATAACAAAGCTTTATTTACAGTATAGATTCTAAGACCACAATATTGGTACTGGAAACTTATATGATGTAAAATTATGCTAAGCAGTTAGGTAAATAAAGAAAAAATAGTTTTTGAATTCCTGAAATAAATTCAAGTGACTATTCTAAGTGAATTCAAATTAGTGCCAACATTTTTCAGTAGTTAAGACTTATACTAAAGTATTCCCTCTCCTGTGAGTGATGTCAAAGGATTCATCCTCCTGTGAATGATGTCGAAAGACTCCCACTTTTGAGTTTGATATCAAGGACTTCTATGTAGTGAATTATGCCAATAAGCTCTAACTCCTTGAAGACATTCCATGAGGTTTTCACTCCAGGAAGTGTTAATAACATGTCACTCTCCTGTATGTCGACATATTATAACTCTTAAGAATAATGCCAAGGATTTATTACCTCTGGAAGTGAGAATAATGTTTTATATTACCTATAAGTGATTCGGAGTTTTCAAACTTTTGTAACTGATTTTAAAATATTCTTCCTCTGGAAGAGA